>NW_015612886.1:0-775 GCF_001515605.1 Sinocyclocheilus anshuiensis
AAACTGCACTTGGGTTCTCACTTCAACTCGCCTTCAGTGGACAAAATCGTTACAATATGCAGTGTCTAGAGTGTTTTGAGTGGTTGCTTGGCATGTTTCTAGGTGGTTGCTAGGGTGATTAGGGCGCTTCCCAGGTGAACATTTTTACTATATATTCCTAACTGTTATTTTGACTAGATGTCCATATATCAGTTTCCATGCCATTTACTTATTAACTTTATGAAAGGTCAGTTATTCTTGTGCCAGAGCAAATTTGCATATTGATATGAACTCGTATATCAGGGCATTTCACTCTGGTGTCTTCTGAGCTCCGTTTACGACTCAACTAAAATAATATGCTGCTCAATGCAGAAGAGTTTGTGTGATTTACAATATTATCTTCAGGAATCGCACTACCGCTGAGGCAACACACTGTTCCAAAAAGCTGCGCCTCTGTTTTATTGTTCAACAAGCCTAATGAATAAACATTACGATGGGGAAAACAGAACGAGAGCACGAAATCAGGGGGAAAACACAGAGAAAGACAGGTGAATAGCTAATCACACTTGAGGAAACGAGTACAAATGATTGGCAGCTGCTTTTATTGGCCGTCTTGTTACATGTACATCCTATTTCATAGGTTTAGTTCCTTTTCCACCATCCTGTACATGAATTTTGCGATAATGGAATCTATTTTTCCTGCTGAGATAATCCAAGCAAGACTAATGACGGCGACTGCATGGACTCCTCATCAAATATTTAGCGACATTAGCGGTGGCAGCAGCCTGCCTTCAGG
>NW_015612887.1:0-765 GCF_001515605.1 Sinocyclocheilus anshuiensis
AAAGGAAAAATTGAAATCGCATCATATGACCCCTTTAAATGTTCATGAATATAAACCCCATAATGCACCGGAAGCGCATTATTAAAGTCGGCGGAAGTTGTTTTAAAGTCTCATGTTTTGCGCGCTCCTGGAGCTATCTGCGCGAGCTCATTGCAAGCCTGAGGGATCCTGCAAATTAACGGTTTGTTTGGACGTTTTTTTCACTTTACTCCATTACACTATTTCGGCAGAGAGCGCTGTTATGTATGTAGCATGAACTGTTTGAGTTTGTAAAGAACAGATTAGCGCCACAAGCTAGACTCGGTAGTCATCTTCGCCGTAGGCATCACTCCTGTTCTGATCACTGCTGCGTGATTAGTTGTCAGCTCTGGCGTCGCTTTCTGTTAAGTGTCAATTATGTTATGTTAAGCGGCGTTGGTGATGCGATATTACATTGATTTGAGTTTACGCAGAGCCACACTGCAAATAGCATCAGCATATCCTTCTATCCTACTTTTGGTGTATACAGTTTTGAACAGTATACACAGTATAACGTTTTATATGTTCTGTAGATTAATTTTAACTTTACTTTCCTTGCTAACTTCGTACTTTTCATTTTACAACCGAACCATTCAATTATGTTCCCCCTTAGATATGCATAGATCTGTCTATGTTTACAGTACAATGCACGCAATTTCTCAGTAGACATATTGCAACGCTGTTGTGTGAAAGTATGTTTAATTGAATGGTGTGTGTGTGTGTGTGTGTGTGTGTGTGTGTGTGTGT
>NW_015612888.1:0-774 GCF_001515605.1 Sinocyclocheilus anshuiensis
TGTGTGTGTGTGTGTGTGTGTGTGAGAAAGAGAGAGTGGGAGTGTGGGAATAATAATTAACTAATATGAAGAAGTAGAAAATCATGCATTTATGTCACTATTGCTATGAAATTGTTGTTTTGTAACATTCTGTGTGTCACTTGTGTTGAACAAAGACGACCTGAGAAACAGACAGACACCAGATTTAAATTTCATTGTTTAATTTAGTGCGCTTTATTGATACTAAAATAAAAATAATAATAATAAAGCAATTTTTTAGGAACATTAAGATTTTTGCATTGTGACATTATTTTCATTGTAATTAAGCACATTTCCCCCAAATTCTTATTTTTATTTCCCCCCAAATTGTTATACCATAAAGTAGAAAATTATGCAATTCTCTACTGTAATAAAAAATGATATAAATTAATTCCAAAATTAATTAATTATTTAAAACAAAACTATAAAGTACATCATGGTACTGTTTGTTGTACTGACTTTATGATGATTTTAATAATAACAAAATAATTTTATTACGGAATTTTAGGCCTAATTTATTATGCTTTGAACAAGTAAAAACCATGTTGAGTAACAAAAATAAATGTAATTTAAGATATATTCTCTGACAAGAAAGTCTTAAAATATCATGCATTTTTTATTCTCAAAGAAATTCATTAAAGGAATAGGATCCCTTTGTAAGCAAGTGGTGCAATGCTGAATTTCTGCAAATCTGTTCCCATGAAGAAACAGACTCATCTACATCTTGGATGGCCTGAGGGTGAGCACATTTTCAGC
>NW_015612889.1:0-772 GCF_001515605.1 Sinocyclocheilus anshuiensis
CCAAATCAGCATATTAGAATGATTTCTGAAGGATAATGTGACATTGAAAACTGTGCAGAGTAATGGATGCTGAAAATTTCATTTTGCATTACAGAAAAATAAATTGCATTTTAAAAAATTTTTGAACAAATAAATGCAGCCTTGGTTTCAAAAGACCCCAAAATTATGATACAATATATTTTAAGAGCTAAGTGTTCACACAAGATACAGTATGTAACTTAATTTTTGTCTGTGATTGCTTATTAATTGTTGATCTAAACCTACACATGTCAGATAGATTTTTAAGCATCTCACGCCATGAGTGTTCTATTCATAAGGTGCCATGTCACATTAAAAAACAGTTAAATAATTTGTTTTAAAGTCTCCCTATCACCCTCCAATGTCCCGCTCCCAAACACATACTAGATAAATGTGCAAGTGTTTTTTATGCTTTGCCCAGTCAGGTCACTGAAACAAAAAGATTGCAATTCCATTTGGTGTTCCTAGCGGTCCAGAAAGAGACTGACCGCCTTCCATTTCGGTCCTTCGCTCTCTCTCTCTGAGTATGAGGGTTGAATCAATAGCGTGTCAGTAAGTGAACTTGTGCGAATCACATCCATTCATCTCTCTCTTACACACACTTCTCCCATTCCACTCTCTGTTTGGGAGTCTGGAGGAAGGGCAGGGCAGCAGCGTCCAACCGCACGAGTAGGGCATCCCCACACATGCCCGGGTACCATCTCTCGCTGCGCATGATACTTAACCAATAACCCTCCCCACCACAGCTAGAGGC
>NW_015612890.1:0-775 GCF_001515605.1 Sinocyclocheilus anshuiensis
ATTCCTTCAATCTAAAAAAAAACAAGAATCGAAAACAACATCGATTCCAGAACTCGGAATTGGACTCGGACTCGATTCCAAAAATTTCGGAATCGAACAGCCCTACTTAAGTGCCTTTGTGAAACGTAAAGCAGCAGCAGCTCACCTCCATCCACTTTCATTAGTTTGAAACTGCAGCTTGTGAGCTTAGAATAAACAGACCGTTAACAATGGCTCGTGTGTACACAAATATAGTTATAATAATAGTTATAGTTGTCGTTATCGCTCTTGGGCAAAGCTTAGTCTCCCCTGTCCACAGGTCAGAAGTTAACTGGGGCTTGAGGCAAAGATGACAGAAAATTGGACAAAGATAGCCCTGAACAATTAATCTATCACAGCCGTCGTGAATAAAGTGAAAATGAAAAGTGTCCATTTTGGCATTAAATTAAGATCTGCTCCTGTTACAATATATAAGTAGTAAGAGATCTCTAAATATGAGAGGAGTAATTTCACAGTGTAGATGGCTTAATTCGTTATGAAGTCCGTGATAATGTTCTGTGATAATGTAATTGTTCTTTGCTCGCTTTCTGCTATTATTGATTCACTTTTTGAATAACTGTGGAAATTAAAGTATCATAATTAGTAACCTACAATGTTTTTTATTTAATTGTGATCACATTAAAATACAAATTCAGTCATATTAAAACTATTTTATGACATGACACGCATATCTGGTACTTGCCTAAAAGATGGGTTTGTGATGAGTGTAGTTAATAGTAATAATAAACAGCTTTAA
>NW_015612891.1:0-775 GCF_001515605.1 Sinocyclocheilus anshuiensis
ACATTACAATCCTGTAGTTATTAATAAACCAGTAATCATGCACCTTCAAATATGTGTTGATATAAAAATGCATTCATCAAAATTGAAAACAATATCAAATGATATATGCAATATTCTGTTAAGCTTTATAAGAATGAGGGCTGATATTGATGCAAGTCTTCATGAAATGTTATATGTCTGTTCCTAGCTTCAGCTGATAGCCTATATCTTCCTATTAAAAAGCAAACTATTTTTCATAGAAAATTATTTTGAAATTAACGTTCAAGAATTTGAAAGTAGATATTCCACCAAAATCGGTTACCAGATAGAGATGCGGTCCTTGGGATAATCCAGTCTCTCAATACATCCCAGAAAATAAGGAAGACTGTGCTCACTGTTACGGGCCAAAACCGCAATGACTACTTTGGGCTTGAGTAGAGATGTCTCGTGCAGAACAGGCTCCAGGTCAATGAGTGTATGAATAAAGCCAATCCATGTCTCTAACAGTAACAGTCCGAACAGAAGCTTCCCAGATGCTCTCAGGTCCGTCATAGTGTCTGAATGTGCAGAAGCACGCCGTACTATAGGATACCGGTGAGAGAGGTGAAGACTCACTGACTGGGGAGGTTTGAGTTTGCTTAGCCTACATTATACGCAATGCAAGTACACTCATTTGAATGGAAGGACTGTAAACAAATAACATATAAGCAAATCAATGGCTAAATAAAGGCACACAGCTAAAATAAAACATTTATTAGTGCAATTCATTGTACAGAATGATTAAAAAATAAATAAA
>NW_015612892.1:0-775 GCF_001515605.1 Sinocyclocheilus anshuiensis
TTTATTAACCGCTAGAGCGCCAAAAGTTACATAGTGCTGCTTTGACAGCAAACAGGTTATTATCTTATGGCTTCAGTAAACGTGCAATAGAGCATACAAGTCGAACCGACTACTTTTTTGATGCTTTTACTTGTTTTTGCATATTTTTGAAGCTGTAGTTGGCCTTTACTGATATTGCATTGAAAGGAGCAACCACCCAGCACAGGCTTCAAAATGTTCTGTTTTGTTTAGCAAAGAAACAAAAAAAGTCATACAGATTTGGGATGACATGAAGGTAAGTAAATAAAAACAGAATTTTCATTTTTGGATGAATTAATCTTTTAAGTTTATACAGAAACAGCATTAAAGTTGGCATGAAATTAAAATTCTCATTTAAAGTCATTTTAATTAGTCTCTGTCTGCAATACGTTTGCCAAACCTGATATTCTAAATCTATTTTCTCAGGAAATCAAGAATACAACAATAGATAGTGTTGTACTGTAGGGGTGCTTATTAAAAGAAAATGAGAGAGAGAGATAGAAAGTGAGAGAAAAAAAGTAGGAGTATGACAAAGAGGAATGTGAGTGTCACAAAAGAGGGCAGTGTGAACATGAGACACTTTATCAAATGCTAATTTTACAATTTTTCCATAATCAACCTCTCTTGCATAAGTAAGCAGCTGAATTAATTCTGACACATATGCATTCACACCTACCTGATTAAGAGCACATCTTTACCTGCAGTACATGTATTAATATGCCACATGACCCTTTGACCTCATTTACACCAACAAGGG
>NW_015612893.1:0-775 GCF_001515605.1 Sinocyclocheilus anshuiensis
AAAGGAGTTTTCCCCTTAGCGTCTTAAGCAAGACGCAGTACGAGTTGACGTATCGATAGGGAACAAAAATAGCATAATTTGACATTAATTCGATCTCTAGCCAATTGCTTTGCAGAAGTTTGTACTCCACCACCTGTGACGGTTTTGGGAAACAGTCATGGCTAGCTAGATCATTTCTCCAACGATGCATTGTACTGTGGTTGTTTAGCAGCGAGTTATGTAGTTGTGCTGGAAATGCACCCATGTGTGACTTTCTTTGTTCTGTGGAACAAAAATGAAGAATATTAGGGGCTAGAAAAAAGTTTAATGTAATTTAGCAAAACCTGAAACCTGACCAGTACATGAATTGATCTCCATTGTATCTCTGATTTTGCAGGTCTCTGTGTACAGTCACCTCACGCAGCAGGTTTTATATCAGCCACTCTTCAGGCCTAGAGATATCAAATGTCAGTTTTGATGGTTAACTGCAAAGTGAAATGGACATTTCTGATGGTTTTCCTCTATAGGTGTCACCCCACTTCTTTTTAAATGTTTGAATATAAATTTTGTTCTCTAAGCAGGAATCCTTGATATTCTTAGAATGGCTAATAATCAAATATAATATCACATTTAAACGTTGATCATCTTATGCATAGAGCACATCAAAAATGGTCAACTATTGAGGACAGAAATCTTCCAGGTTTCATTAAAAATAATAATTTGTGCTTTGAAGATGAGCAATATGAGGATGATTAACAGTGGTGTATAAAGTACCTGAAAGCCATACTCAAGTAAA
>NW_015612894.1:0-775 GCF_001515605.1 Sinocyclocheilus anshuiensis
AATACCTCAGTTAAAATGATGTATGTGTGTGTGTGTTTTAGGGATGTTTAGATAACTATAAAAAGTGTATCGAAATTATTGAATAGATCTGTTTAAATACTTGTTTAGTTTGATATATTATTATATTATATGATATTATATTATATTATATTATATTATTAAAGTTCGAAAACCTGATATAGACAATCTTTCAAATTTTTATACAGTAGATTAACATTTAATTTAGATGGTTTTGTTCTTTGTAGCCAGTAATTGACCATCAAAACACACACACACACATTATGATCTCAGTTTATTTTCTTTACTCGCAATTGCAAGAAATAAAGTCAGAATCGCAAGATATAAACTTGCAGTTCTAACTTTTTTCTCACAATTTCTCAGAATTGTGACCTTATTTCTCAGAATTGCTATATCTGACTTTAGAACTAACTTTATAACAAAATTTGTATCATGCAATTCTGAGAAAAAAAGGTCAGAATTGCAAAAAAAAAAAGTTGCAATTACCTTTTTAAATTTTATTCAGTGGCAGAAATGGCCTTCCATACATAACAGGCCATTCACTTGAGAAAATGTAAAAACTAGATCCTTCTGTTGACTGATGGAATGATCGTTGACTTTGCTTTTATTAAACACCTCTCTTTCTCTCTCTCGTCCTCTCAGGTGTAATAATCGGACTCAATGTGTGGTGGTGGCTGGGTCTGATGTTTTTCCTGACCCCTGTCCAGGAACCTATAAGTACCTGGAGATCCAGTATGAATGTGTGCCATACAGTGAG
>NW_015612895.1:0-775 GCF_001515605.1 Sinocyclocheilus anshuiensis
AAGCCACATGTGCTACTGGACAAGAGGTCAATGACATACAAGAGTGTTGATAAAGAAAAGGAAAAAATCATTGAAAAATCTAGTTGCCAAGTTCTTAGAATGGTACTCATTGTATTTATGTTGGTTTCATATGGTTTTGAAAAACTTTTCTATCATTTTCAAGAAAAGCTTCAGTTTAATAAATGTCATGTTGTGTAACTATCAAGTAAAAATTAACCTTAAATTAACATTAAATTTCTAATGCATATTTTTTATTTTTTTGAATGTATATATATATATATAATATAAACATAAGTATAGGTTTTTATACCACATAACATTTGATTTGACACAAAAACAGTTCAAATATTAATAAGTAGTGAAGCATATTTGATAAAAAATATTGTTTTTCTAAGAAAGAAAAATAAAATTATGCCAAACTACTTAATAAGGTTTTATTTTCAAGAATTTAATTATTTTAATGAAGCTTTTAATATATATCATCACATTTATGATGTAACATTTTGGACTACAGAAAAAAAAAGAAGAAAATTTCGAATTTAATACAGAAATTTGAAACATGCTCATTATTTTAATGAAACTTTAACTTTATGATATTATATGTATGGTATAACATTTTTGACTATATGTACAAAAAACAAAAACAGAAATACAGAAAAATGTGCAGAAAAACATGCACAGTATTTTAATACCTTATGGTATTTACTTTATGATATAATCACAATTATGATACACATTTTTGGACTTTATGTACAAAACAACAACAACTTTGAAA
>NW_015612896.1:0-775 GCF_001515605.1 Sinocyclocheilus anshuiensis
ATTCTATGGCATCGTGAAGCACCTTTATTTTTAAGAGTGTAGGGGCCCATTCACACAGAATGTTTTCTCGCATTTGTTTTATCTTTTTTAATTGTTTGTCCTTGAGCCAGCTTGACGCCTTTTGTCTCGAACCATGTTTTTAGACACTATGTCAAATTAACATCAGTCAAACGTTTTTTAACAAATTAACAAAGTAGTTTTGAGACACCTGCATCTAGCAGTTTTAAAATGGAAGAACATTAACAACTTATTAACAACTCTGCCTTTATTTGATAAGTCTGGTGTCAAAATCACATTGTGTGTAGCGGAACTAACTAACTAACCAACTGTTAAATTAATCCGCAAAAGGATGCATTTGTATTTATAGGTAGTATGTAAAGAATTGCTTTGATGGTAAATATTTAATAAATACTATTTTTGTACTAATTAATTACCAGAGTAATAATAAATTAATGTGTTGAGTTGACAGACTACACTTCATATTACCTAAAATATTATTTTTATTAATTTTAACATCACACACACAGCACAAAGAAATAAATAAAGAAAGACAAGCATAATCATCAGAAGAATAATCTAAATAAAATGGCAGTCAACTGCTGTCCAAACAGCTTTGTTAAACACACTTTTTTTTTTCATTTATAAACCGTGTCATGCCTTTTTAAAAAAGAGAATGCCAGAATAATCTCCTAAAATATTTTCATTTAAAAAAATTTAAGCCGTTTGATAGAGCCTCTCTGATGGTATGTGATTTCCATTCAAGCAGCAAATGACA
>NW_015612897.1:0-775 GCF_001515605.1 Sinocyclocheilus anshuiensis
ACATCTGGATCATATTCAGTACTATTATTAAAGCATAGATGCAGTAGATCACTTCCATTAGCACTCCAAAAGCTTACAGACCTTTGCCACTTCCTGGATCGACATTTCACTCTGTAAATTTAGGCAGTTTTCATTTCTATGCCGTTTATTGTTGATGATCGCATTATTTTTCATATGCATATAGGCATACATACGAGATCGCTTGTTTCTGCGTCTTCCTCGCCTGTGTTTTTGATCGGATTCGGGACATTCTAGACTCATTCAGAAGATGCGTAATAGCGCCCCCGAGCGAATAACAGCGAGAACACAGAAACCCGGAAGATTCAGTGTTTGGCGGGGAAAGAGTTAAGATGGATTGCAGCTGGTTTGTGAAAATGACGTGGGCTCTTGCGCTGAGATAGCATGTGTTAAATTGGCGTAACTCAATAGTGAATTCAACCCACAATGTTTAAAAACGCCGGTCCCATGCAACTACAAAAAAACAAGCAGGATAAAAGAAAGTCATATGAGCTTAAATTGACATGAAGGTGATTAAATGATGGCAGAATTGTGACTTTTGAGCAAACTCTTTTAACAGGAATTTCAGGACTCACTTTCGTCTTATTCTGCTACAAAGTTGCTCTGTTTTGAGTACGTAGTAGTTGTTTAGCTGAAAGACCAGGATATTCACATTTTGGAGTTTAGGCTGGAAGAAGGTTTCTGCATTTCGTTTGAAGTGGATGAGGAGAGGAGCATCTATTCTGGCATCTGTGATGACTGACTGCACACTTTCAGG
>NW_015612898.1:0-775 GCF_001515605.1 Sinocyclocheilus anshuiensis
CCCCCCATTACTGGATGTGGCTTGAAGCTCTTAAACACTGTGCGCAGTTGTTTCAGTTCCAGTCATTTAAAGTCTTTTTGTCAGAAACATACAAATTCAATCAGTGAAACCAAAAATACTTTGGTCGTAATCATTTTCCCGATGTACATTACGTGTATTTAACATCAAATTATACTTAGTTTTAATAAAACCTGAGTAATGCTTTTCTTCACAAATGGTCCTATTGTGCAATTCAGGTTTTCAAAATTAATTCTGTGATATTGTTCCATTAATAAAAAAAGGTGGCTTTATCATTCATTCTTAATGAACTACAGATTAGGTCGCAGATGAAAACGTTGACTCTCAGGGAAAAACAACACTGGACTGCTGGGAAACAAAATGCATCAACTATTTGCAGGAGCCAACCAAGAGTAAATCACAGCAAAATAAAACTTCAGTTCAAGTTGAATGATTAGGTGGGAAATCCTGCTGCAGCTAATTTCCTAGTAGGTCATACTTTAAGAATGAGGAAAAGGGGAATGAAAGCACGGTCCGATTTCTTTGGCAGTACAGCTCTGCGTCCACAGAGCGGATGGACAGAGGGTTGAGGAGGTAGAGAGCTAGTCAAAAGCTTCTACCCATATTGTTTATTTCATATGGGATGGAGACGATGTTTGCCTATAATTTTCCCCTTCACCCAACCACCATCCTGTAGTTAAGGCTATTGGTGTTCAGTGTGACATCCTGATCTCACTGCTGAAAAGTCTGTGCCGATAAAAAAGGGTCAAACGGAAGG
>NW_015612900.1:0-775 GCF_001515605.1 Sinocyclocheilus anshuiensis
ATTCGTCGGTCACAACGTGACTCGTAGTGACCGACTGAAAGGGAATTTGTGATGCTTTTTTATGCATTGTCAGTGCAAATGATTAAAACTCCATTTTCATGTAGTCTTTATGTTAATGGCAGCTAATTAATGTTATTATTATTGTAATTATTAGCATAAAAAGAGACACTTATCTTATGATTAATGTCAAACTTCACATTTACATTCTTATTAGCCATGACTGTTTCTGACTGAATTATCATCCATTAACAAGTGGATCCACACTGACAATAATATAAGCCACTAGTGGCTGGTAGCATACGTGTAAATATATAGTAAAAGTAGTACAATTGATGGCTAACATTTTTCAGCTTGATAGCTGTGACTCGAAGGAGTTTGGAAATTCTGGATCACCGCTCATTATATCATACACAAAAAAAATGAAATCTGCTGCTTGACAATTGGAGACCCTTTCATATTGTATTAGACACATACCTGTCATGAGCAGCGGGGACAAAAACAGCTGTGGCAACAAGTGGAAACATGTCCCCAACATCCCCACCGCAAATTACTATGGTAAGAGACTTAATTCATGATGTTACAGAAAATAACAATAAAATAGCCTGCAAAAACTGCAGCTTCATTCAATGCAAGGAATAGTTAAATCGTTCTTTTGAATAGGATGTACCAACAAAGAACTGTGGTGCTTCAAGCCAAACACACCTATTCTAATATGCTGATTTGTTGCTCCAGAAACATTTCTTATTATTATCAATGTTGAAAACAGTTGTGCTGC
>NW_015612901.1:0-775 GCF_001515605.1 Sinocyclocheilus anshuiensis
ACTGGAGTAATGATGCTGAAAATTCAGCTTTGCATCACAGGAAATGTATATAATTAAATTATATTTTAAAGTATATTAAAGTTATTTAAAATTGCAACAATATTTCACAATATTCTTATTTTTATTTTATTTTATTTTTTTGTATTTTGATCAAATAAATGCAGCCTTGATGAGCATAAGAAATGACTTAAAAAAAAAAAAAAACATCAAAAATCTTACTGATCCCAAACTTTTGAATGGCAGTGTATGTACAGTAGGCTACATTTTCATAGTTGTGCTAGATGGGCTGTGAGCTCCTTACTGGGAAACCTTAGAACGACCAAACCATAAGCCAAGCAACTTGAAATAACAGTGATGAATAAAAGCAGCTGGTGATCTGTAGGGTCTGAGGATCACAGCACTGCGCAGCAAACAACATCTTTCCCCGGAGCCAAACACAGCTAAACATAAGAGAAGCCAGAAATGTAGACAAGAAATAAAGCCACTTCACTGACATGTAAGTAAATGGCTTGGAATTATTTGAGACATATTACAGCTAAAGGCAGAGATGATTTACGACTTGTTTACAGGATCACAGCGAGCCACTTCTGCAAGGAAACTTTAAAACGGTTCGCACTTGACCGAAACTCCACAGGGACCTCTCTCTTGTTAAAGCAGTAATTCATCCAAAAGTAAAAATACATCATTTACTCACTTTTATGATGTTCTAAACCTGCATCCGACTTTTTATTTCTTATTTGGTACCAATATACTCAAAAAATATTTAGGCCTAAAA
>NW_015612902.1:0-775 GCF_001515605.1 Sinocyclocheilus anshuiensis
CCCCCCCCATAGTTCAATTGTGTTGAAATGCTAGCTGCCATTTCAATTGAAACGCATAACTTTTCGTGCAGTCCGACAACTAAGATCCTACAGTCTGAAATGGCTTATTGCTGGGATCATGTTCATACAGTCTGACAAGGAACAGTTGCAAATAACTATTATAAATTGTACAGTGTGCACCTGCCTTTCCCACACAAACTGATAATCGCCACTTACATATTATATAAGAGTATGTACTGAAACATTTCCATATTCTGTTCAGTTGGACAAGTAAGAGAAAGTACTGTAAATTCCAAGTGTAATCCAGTAAAATAATTTGATGAATAATCAGTTATTTTTCATTAACTCACGAGAGCAAGAACGCAATGTCTGTTGTATTTTTCACATTGTGAGAGCCTAAGAAAGAGAAAAAGACAAGAACCCGCAACACAATTCTTTAGTGACGCTGTCAAAGTGACGTAAATGGTTTTTTGCAATGTGACATTGCATGTTTCTTGTACTGTTTCTAACACATTTTAATTTACAAATTCATTAAATGTGGTCAAAACTCATCACAGATCACCACCAAATGCATTTACAATTATCTTTTGGGCTTTTTTGACATGAGCCATTCAAAAAATTCCAAGAAACCACATTAAATTTTTTTTAAAAAGTGTTATTTTTTTAGAAAATGATAAAACATAAATTTTTTTATTTAAACTGTTTGTTCATATAATTGATTTTAAAGTGTAGGTGATTAAGAGAAACTTTAAAACTGCGCTCAGGCACATTCCTC
>NW_015612903.1:0-775 GCF_001515605.1 Sinocyclocheilus anshuiensis
TTTTTTTTTTCTTTTGACCATCGTTTGACAAACAAATTGTAGCTGGCCACATGCAATGATGCCATTTAGAAGTCGCCAATTAATATTCAAGCTTATGAGTGCCACCCACTTTTCAGAATGCACCTGTTGATGTGTATCCTCTAATGACGTCTTTTGGTTTGTCGTAAATGGTATCATTTTTCAGCTAATTCATTTATTGTGTGCTCAACACTTTACTGAGCAGAGTGTGGAGTCTAAATTTCCGAACTGACCTGATTGATAGTTTTCACTTACCTTCAGATATTCTAGGCACAGATCTGTCTTGGAAAAAGACCATGATGAGGTGTATTGCTACCAAGTGTCACATAGAGTTCTGTAGGTCTCCCTCAAACCAGACTCATCTCAGTATCTCATTATTAGTGGCGCATGATTGTTTTAGTTGTTTTTAGGAACTTCTGGAACATGCTTCTCTCATTTCTTTGTCAGAGCATAATGGTAAAAGCACACTAGGAAACTAAGGGGTTACTCTCCACAAGTGTGGAAATCCCCATAAGTTCTTAGTGAGGTTTATCTTTTTTCTTTTTCTTTTCCAGTTTATCACGTTTGCTATTTCAAACTTTCTAACAGTCATTGAGAAAGATGTTTTGGGTGCCAATATTTTCAACATGCGCACACTGGGAAAATGTGCCTCTACATACGTTATTGCAGAACTCCACAAATGTACCTATATGTACAATTCACTGCAGTTTTCAGTTACACTTTATTTGGTAACACTTTATTTTAAGGTGTCCTTGTT
>NW_015612904.1:0-774 GCF_001515605.1 Sinocyclocheilus anshuiensis
AAATTTAAGGGGGTCTGAATACTTTCCGTACCCACTGTAATATTTCTCTGAGAAATGTCATATTACATAAGTAATTTTTTTCCTTTTTTGTGGTTCCTCTTCCCTTGTTTCTTGTCAGTCTGAGCCCCTTTCCCTCCTGATCTGTGTGACTACATCTTTGTGCCCAAACTCTAACCTCCTAATGCCAGAGCCTGTCTGCTTCAGATGCTCTCTGACGGCACTCTCCTCCCCAGTCTCCCTCGTCCCTTCTTAGTGTCTTGTTGCTTTTGCTGTGCTGTGAGGCAAATGATTAATGTCCTCAGATCTGAGGCTGATGTCACCCATTCCACCCCGAAAGCTTCTCGAGAGAAGCACAAAGCAGGTAGCGCCTCTGTGCACTTTTGCCGTATCGTCATCTTTGTTTCTGTAATGGTTTGGGACCTGTCGTTCTCCTTTTATTTAACTTTCATGGCTTTTATGATAATAAACAGACATTTAGCTGTGGCTGATTTTGAACTGAATTCATCTGCTTAATATTTTTATTAAAAAAAAAAGATCCATCATTTACACTACCCTTCAAAAGTTTGGAGTTAGTAAGATGTTTTAATATTTCTAAAAGAAGTCTTTTATGCTCACCAAAGCTGCATTATTTGCTCCAAAATATTGTAAAAACAGCATTATTGTGAAATATCATTAGAATTGAAAAGAACTGTTTTCTATTTTAATATATTTTCGAATGTAATTTATTCTTCTGATGGCAAAGCTGAATTTTCAACATCATTACTCCAGTCTTCA
>NW_015612905.1:0-775 GCF_001515605.1 Sinocyclocheilus anshuiensis
CCTACGCAGCTTGCGTACTTTGCATATAGGGAGGATCGGCTCTGGTAAATTGATTAATACATTCATACATCAACAGATAAAAGAAAACTATTATGAATATGAATACACATTTCATGACTAGGTTTTGGGATGGCACTATTGTGTGTGTGTTTGTGATGAACATGCAAGTGACAAACGCTGGCGTCTCTCTTCACAAATTCGCTCTCTGAACTGCTGTCACCACTACACCAGCACTCTCCCCTCCAGTATCAACACCGGATGACTCACCACTTTTCGCTGACTAAGTCTTTTCTTGAAAGAGAGCGAGGGGTGGAGGAGTGATAAGAAGATTGTCAGGCCTGGTGCTGGAGGGGAAGACAGACAAACCGAGAGAGATGGGCATATCTCAGCCCTGCTGGCTGCCTCTGATAAGCACTGATAAGGCATCTCTTTGATGTTCAGTTAAGTGTAAAATTAAAATGCGCCAAAAGCCGAGGGGCGTGCGGCACCCCCTTCTGCAACTGAAGACGGGAGGATTTTCCTCTCTTCTCTTTGGCACCTCCCACGTGTGCCTCTCTCAAATCAGGCAGGTGTTAATTGTATGGGTGTCTGTCCCGTCGTGCTTATATAACGTCCAAATCATATATCAAATAATTTTCAATCTTTCATCTGGCTATCATATTAAGCCTCATTATCCACACGGCCTGATTACAGATCCAATTAACCTTGTTTCTCTGAGCCGTGGCTCCGCTAGCGTGCGTATAGTTAATAATTTCTCTAATTGAAAAACTGTAAT
>NW_015612906.1:0-775 GCF_001515605.1 Sinocyclocheilus anshuiensis
TTAATGTGAAATTACTGAACCTACACATAGGAGCCTGATAAAAATTATCATTTTAGAAGAAAATTTCAGACAGCACAGTGAGGCTTTTGCATCTGAACTGAACACACCATATATATACATACATACATACACACACACAAATATCAATATATCACATATATCAAACTTTCAGAAATATGTTCTGGTCAAGCTCAGGCACCTTATTAATTATAACTTCATTATAATTAATTATAACCATGGTAGTGCAGTTCACATTTATTCACTTTATTGAATTAAGTTTATTTTTTTCTTTAAATGTGACTGTAAGATTTTATATGTACTATAATATATTATATGTGATGGAGAGGAGAAATTAAAATGTATTGAACAGGAATGAAGTTCTTTTGGCTGGTGTCCTGATATTGCTTTCTACTAACGTCAACATAATCTGTCACAGGGGCTGCAGCGAAAGTATCCGTCAATATATCTCTGCTCCTGCACACTGATATTACCGACAGCCAAACTCCTGCTGGCACGCAGAGCAGTCGACCCCTGACCTGTCTTCATTTCACTGCCCTGACCCATGTTCTCCCCCAAACGCCGTGAGAAGCTTTTACATACACAACCAATTTCTGAGTGACATAAACATTCTGCAAGCTAATTCACTGATATTTCAGGTCACCTCCAGAATGCCCAGTCACAGAGAATGAAGACAAGAGCGCTTCACCTGTCAGGGCTGTTGCTGTAGAAGCATACAAGCACAATTCTCCACACTGCTTCAGTCTGGAGTTCACAC
>NW_015612907.1:0-775 GCF_001515605.1 Sinocyclocheilus anshuiensis
CCATGAATTAATATCTCGTGGCCACAACATATTATCACGTTCCCATGAGTTATTATGTCGTGGCCACGACAAAACTTAAGTGAACCGACCATGTCACCTCCCGGGCACCGTACATAGCAGCAAGATGTGCATGTATTTGTCAGATTATGTAAACAACGAGTGTTAGAGAATGTGACATACATCAACTACCCTGTGTGTGCTCAGATTTTGAACCTCGATTTTAAATTTAAATTTTAAAATCAAAATGACAACTTTAAGCTGTCCATCAATATCTGTATCAGTATCCACACCCTAAACCTAAACTATAGTGTTAACAAAAGCAAACGAGAAATAAAACTCTGCTAAACTTTGCTGAAATAACAATGCCATTTTAGTTTGCTTCTTCAAATCTCTGAGCTCTTTTATTCTGACTTGTGTTTTGTGGGATTCATACTCGAGCGATTAATATTACAAGTGTGATGCTGTACCGGGTGCACTACTGAGCAAGTATTACTATGCCAGAAAATCCATACATATGGAGGTGGTTATTTGATACAAACAAGAAAATGTATTAGTAAATCATATATTATGGTAAAAGTGTTTTGAGCTCATAACATAGTATTGTGCAGAGAACCACATGGAAATGAATCTTTATGAATTGATACTCTGTCACTATAATCATAATTTGGAATAAAAGGAACTACAAGTTATTGGTGTTTTACTGCATCTAGTGTTTATTTCAGCTGGAAACTGCTGTGAATTGTATGTGTGGGTATGTTTTTTTTTTTTTTTTTTT
>NW_015612908.1:0-775 GCF_001515605.1 Sinocyclocheilus anshuiensis
TAATTTATTTTCCCCATTTTTATGATTTGATTATTAGCTTTATCAGCTCACAAACCCCCTGCAGTTTGCAAGTTTAACGCTGATTTTACAGCAAACATGCATCATCTGACTGTATTTCAGTTCACACTTGGTATCGCAGAAGAAACGCAGGATATGATTCCCCAGACCACCAAGTCCATACGGCTGCGGCGCTGCGGACACTGTCTGGTACAGGTGCGCTGTCACTTATTAAAGATGGACTATATGCATAAATATAGAGGTTTAAATCATTTAATTTGACCTTGATATATTCATGTAAAGGCAAGACAGCTTAGTTTGTTCGTTTCTAATAATGAATCCCTTCTAAAAATGAATCCACACTTTGACATAGCAACCCATGAGATCCAAACACTGCCAGACGTGTCAGCACTGTGTGCGGCGCTATGATCATCACTGCCCCTGGATAGAGAACTGCGTCGGGGAGAGAAACCACCGCTGGTTTGTGCTTTATCTGGCTGTCCAGCTTGTTGTCTTACTGTGGGGACTGTACATGGCCTGGTGAGTAGTAATACTTACACATCATAACCTGGGATGTCCAGCAGTGCCAATGGACATAATAGTCCTAAATGTATTAGTTCCCAACTCTAAAAGGTGTTCTCAAACCATTTCATCAAGATTAAAGCCCTCAGAAACAAATATCTTTCATCTGGACTCACAGTTCAGAGTGTACTGTTAAATCTCGTACAGGTCCGGCTTCAGTCACGCTCCCACCTGGCAGCTGTGGTTGAGGACCAAC
>NW_015612909.1:0-775 GCF_001515605.1 Sinocyclocheilus anshuiensis
TAATCTAATGTGGGGATAAATCAAATCAAGCCTGAAGTGTGCTGGAGGTCAGACCTCTAGTCCATTGTTGGACTGACCCATTGATTCCCCAGGGAGCTCAACATGGTGGCAATTAGTCTGAACCCTCCCCCTCCCATGCATTAGTCAGTCCAAACAGCATCCAGCACACCAGGACTCCTCCGCTCTCTTAATCAGTAGCCTCTGGTTCAAACAGAAATCAAAGTCAGATCATCCATTAGACAAGTCTATCTGCTTCTATTTAGTGGCCTAAATCCACTCTACAGTCTTTCTGGAGAGCATTTGTTCCTTTACGACATCGTGAGGAACCTACTTGATCTGTGGCTTTCTTCAGGAGATCTGACACAACAAGTGGCCGGCTCTATCCAAACAGGTTTATCACACAGCAGCTTCGGCAGGCGCTGTCCAGCTGTTTGAAATACTGTGACACATCCTTCCGCCTCACCCCTTCTATCGGTTTCCTTGAGGAACAAAAGAGGGATTTCCTTTTGGACTGATATATGGTGTGGCTGGAGTGAAACGGCGAGAGTTATAATGGGAGATAGAATGTCTTTGCGCTATGTGCTTGTCTCATCACATTAGCCTGCTGACCGCTGACAGACAAAAACGAGACAGCGATGGGGATTTACTTCAATTTTTATCCCCTTCAATCTATTTCCACTTGGGTGTCCGGCTGATTACAGATTACATGATGAAAATTGTAGTTAATAAAGTAATCTAGGTTACTCATTTTAGGTAATGTATTCTGACTACTTTT
>NW_015612910.1:0-775 GCF_001515605.1 Sinocyclocheilus anshuiensis
TAAGTACAAGCTAGAAAGGGAAGGAATAAATAAAGAGAAAGACAGCGTTTTTTTTCTTTCTTTCTTTAATTTAGGATGAAGTCAAGTAATAATAGTGGTTCTTTTTTGTATATGTGTGAAGTTAATAACTTTAATTAAAAACATTCAACATACAAACACACTACTTATTTTTATACAGCCTGGCCATCTGTAAAAATGCTGCAGTATATTTCAGCCTATTAATAAAACATATCTTTTATCACTCCCTTTAATTCTTTTGCTGTCATTTTTGTGCTGTCATCTTCAAAAGTAGTTTCCTTCACATGAAAAATCGCATGTGAAAGTTTTAGTGACGGCACATTAATTTTTAATAAGATAAGCACAGAGGATGTTTATGATTGGTTGTGTGTTGTCAAACAAGTCATAATAACATTTCAGCACTTCATTATTTATTACTTAAGAACTTTATGTGTGTATTTGCAACGTTTGCAGCATTACTTCTATTATTTAAACAGGCTGATAAATCATGTAGTGTTGTATTATTTTTTTTTAAATCATTCACAAATGTTTTTCAATCATTTTTGACGTGGATTGTTTCGATAGAAAGGGACGCCCTGTGAATGTGACATTCCAGGTCACACCTTCTCCAAACTTCTTCTTCGCGATCAACCAGAAGGGGGCGCTGTCTGAGATGGGCTGGTTTCTCTACCCCACCTTTAGATTCATGGCCTGGCAGGCTCAGTGGTAAGAAAACTGGGTAACACTTTATTTTAAGGTGTCCTTGTTACACATGTTA
>NW_015612911.1:0-775 GCF_001515605.1 Sinocyclocheilus anshuiensis
GCTGAAGACGAACACCACCGCGTCCACCCAGGCAGCAAACTGAAACACGACAACAAAACCGTAGCAATCTCAGCATCTTTAAAATAACACCTTTTGATTTAGCTATCAGATTTAGCTTTTTTAAACGATATATTATATTATATTAATATTTTGAATCAATTTTTATCATTTAGTTTTTTTCATCGTAATTTTGGTTACAGTTTTAGCAATTTTGTGTATTTATTTATCAGTATTTATAAAAAAATCTGGGGTTAGTAGGCTTTTTATTCTGAAAGAAATTAATACTTTTATTCAACAGGCTTACATTGCAAAATGTATATTATAAAAATATAAATATATTTCCAATAAATAAAAGAAACTTCTTTCGTAAAACAAACACACACACACACCCACATATATATATATATATATATATATACATACACGTATATACACATACACACACACACACACTTATGCACATATATAGCATTATTTTAGTATCAACTTTAGTATTTCTGTATTATTTTTGTATCACTGAAAGATACTATTGCAGTTTTGTTAATATTTTTAATAGGTTTTTATTTTTATATTTCCCATTTTCATTTTAGTTCAAATTTTAGCAAATTTTTTTTTTAATTTTTAGAAGATTATTTATTATTAGAAGTTTATTTATTTATTTTAGTTTTTGTATATTTTCCATGTTAATTTTAGTTCAAATTTGAGCAATTTTGTTTTGGGGTTTTTTTCTTCATTTTTTGAAGTTTATTTTTTTTTTATATTTATATTTTATTTA
>NW_015612912.1:0-776 GCF_001515605.1 Sinocyclocheilus anshuiensis
AAAAAAACATTTTTTTTTTTAGTGATTGGACCACAAGATCTTTTGGACCCCATTAACACTTATATTTATAGTTTATGATCAAATCACTTGAAATGGAACTTACCAGCCATAAACAGGATCTTAATGAGTGATGGATGTAAAGTTCTCTCAGCATGTGCTAAAGCGAGAGAGGTTGTGTATGGTGAACAGAATTGTTGTCGTTCTCTCAGCATGTGGCAGACAGTGATGGATTGTGTAGTTTAGTGTTGATATAATATAAAACAGTGATGGAGAAGACAAATATTTGTCAGTGTATATCATTTGTTGGTCAGTAGGTTCTCTACTCTCTCAGATCAACGGCACAGACGCTAAGCCGCTAACATACCCTCAAAGTCTTGGCATGTGCAGCTGTGTGTGACATTAGTCCTTGTACCATGCCAAAAGTGTGTGTGTGTCTTCACACAGGTCCAGTGTGAGTCAGAAGACTCATGTTGAGATTTGACAGTCATTTCATTTAGCACGTTGTCACACTTTTTGATTAAAAAGCAACCCTTAAGGCTCTAGAGAGGACAAACTCATACAGATATTGAGATATGGTCACCCATGTTCATGTGAAGTGAGAGTAATAGAGACAGCTAATCTAAAAGAGCAAGAGCATGTTGACTTCATAAGTGTGACAGACCGGTGTGCTTCTGTGGCACACAGTAATTCTAAGGAATGTGTTGGTTGCTTTGGGTGAAGTGATGCGTGGCCAAGTTTGGTGACCCATACTCGGAATTTGTGCTCTGCATTTAACC
>NW_015612913.1:0-775 GCF_001515605.1 Sinocyclocheilus anshuiensis
AGCGACTTAAGACTGGTTTTGTGGTCCAGGGTCACATATTATATATTCCAAAATAACTTTTCTGTTTTAATGTTTATTAAAATGTAATTTATTGATGTGATGCAAAACTGAATTTTCAGCATCATTCTAATATGCTAATATGCTGATTTGCAAGAAACATGTATTATTTTTATTAATGTTGAAAACAGTTATGCTGTTTAATAGTTTTGTGAAAACAGTGATACATTTTTTTCCCAGGATATTTTGATGAAGAGAAAGCATTTATTTGAAAGAAATCTTTATATAAATCTTTCATTTTTAATTATATGTATACATTTTATACATTTTCCAGACACTAGCTGGTGCATATTTTGATCGCACTCAAAAACACTTATCATTAATTCTATCATTAATTATAATATATTTCAAGCCCTTGGACTTTTGCTGGGATAGACATTTAATGATAGGACCTCATGGAACTTTATCTACAAACTTTCTCCAGAGTATTCACCATCTCAACTAGAATAGAATAGCCTAGTAGAGATCAGTACAGGATCCTGTGAAATCATACATATCATTTTCAGATTTTCTCATTGTCACTTTCTCTTTTTCCATTTCAGGTCCCAGCGAATCTAATGTCTTTTGAATGAGTGAGACCAGGGCGAATCAAACACATGGAGAGCTCATGAGCGGCTGGATGACAGGAGAGCAGAGGAATATGAAGATCGCTGGGGAAGGAGGAGAGGCCAGAGACGAATAAAAGAGCAAATGACTCGTGTTTTGTGTGCGTTGGAGC
>NW_015612914.1:0-775 GCF_001515605.1 Sinocyclocheilus anshuiensis
TTCCTGTGCAAGAACCATGAGCAAAATCATTGCCTGAATCTGTCTCGCTATCTCTCTCCTTTACTGACTGGCTTCCCAAACTTGGCTGGTTGGAAATGAACGGGAGCTGAACGCAGTAGAATTGGCTGGAACAGCGAGTGGAAATACGCTGCTATCGCTCGGCCTGCGTGTTTTTAATTGACTCGCGGCAAGATCTCAGCGTCTTCCGCTCGCTGCCACACGCGCCGTCATTAGCGCAGGAGCTGTCAGACTGGTTTGAAGCACAGAAATAATTTGGCTTTATTTTTCCCAGTCTTGACGTTCGCACACGAGCAGAAACGCTCTTGGCGGGATGCTAAACAGAGCCTGAAATGTTTCAATTTTTCAAGAAATGCTGCTTAACCCAAGACGTCTGACTCAGGAGGTCATGCCAAACATTACACTGGCCTAATTTAGTTTCCATTCTTAGTTTTTGCATACAAAAGTTGGATAGGAATACAGTCTAATGTAATTTTCTAACAATAAACATTAGGTTAAGCATCAGCGCTAATGATTGGACTAATAAAAACTAATCAGTGTGCCAGAAAGGGTTGCAAATCAAGCTTAAATTAAGCTGTCACTCTGTAGGGACGAGTTATTTCGGTGGAAAAGCAAGCTTTTTTTCATGTTTCATTTTCTGAAAATGTGCTCACCTTCAGGCCATCCAATGTAGATGAGCTTGTTTCTTCATCAGATTTGGAGAAATGCGATGATGGATTACTGTGATGTTTTTATCAGCTGTTTGGACTCTCATTCT
>NW_015612915.1:0-776 GCF_001515605.1 Sinocyclocheilus anshuiensis
AAATATGCAATTATTGTCATGAGAAAGGACATTGGAAAGCAGATTGTTTTGTTCTTAAAAATAAGTCCAAACGTCTTACTCAGGGTTCACATGTTAAGCCCACAGTTCTTGCGGCGCCAATCCAGGTGGTGGAAGGTCAATCTGTTGGGAATAAAAACCCTGATGTTTTTTTTGTCTTCTTACTCTCCTTTTGTTACAGAAGGTCTTGTGTCTCTTGTTGGAAAGAAAGAAGAGATTCCGGTTAAGATACTAAGGGACACTGGAGCCATAGATTTGTTTATCTTGGAATCAGTTTAGCCTTTTTCCCCACAGTCATATATGGGTGAGGATGTGTTAATTTGGGGAATAGGATTAAATACTCTGTCTGTGCCACTCCATAAGACTAAGATTCAGTCTGATTTGGTGCAAGGACAGGTGGTAGTGGGAGTACGCCCTGCTTTACCAGTGGACGGAATTCATTTGATTCTGGGAAATGGACTAGTAGGTGACCGGGTGTGGGCTGAAGAGTTCAGTGTTTCCCGTGGTTAATCCTAATAGTAAAACCACCACTGAGTCGAATATTTTGTGCCAGGATTCTGTGTGTGTTGTGACTCGTGCAAGGGAACGTGAAAATGAGGAGTCGTGTGGTGAAAAGACATGTACTCAGAAGGATAGCCAAATTAAAATATGTACTAATGTGTCAATGCCTGACTTGTCTGCTTTGTCTTTTCCTGTCTCTGCAGTGGAATTGTGAAAAGAACAGCGCAGTGACTCCTCTTTGGATGAACTGTTCCAGA
>NW_015612916.1:0-776 GCF_001515605.1 Sinocyclocheilus anshuiensis
GAGCTCATAAAAACTGCAGTTTGAAATATCAGACCTAAGAAGGGCCGCGCCAAGAGCAAGGCAGGTGAAAGCGATTTACTATTCTCTTTTATCTCGTCTGTGCTTTTGTTTCATACACAGATCTTTTCTCTCCCAGGAATCATGTTTTTCAGATGTGTGTACTGAAAAGGTTATATTGCACTTATATTATAACCAAATATTTCCCAGGGTAGATCCTTTTGATAATTTAGCATTAGTTTGTGACGATGGTTTACACCTGCTCTCAACATCTGTTTCAGACGCTAAATAAACCAAAGTCCAAAATCATCTCTAATTCAGCCACACTGGGCGATGGTCAAAGCCTTCATCTGTCAGTCAACCACTGAGCTAAAACACAGTTTATAAACACTGCCACTTTAAAAAGAAAAAGAAAAAAGGTGCTTCACTAAAATAACTGAGAATTCTGACTGTGAAGTTTGGTGCGAACTTCCGACGATGAAGGATTTTCATTCGGTGTCCAGATCACAGACTGCAAGTGAGAGCTGTTTCCCAGCTGTGCTTTGTGCTGACTGAAGATAAAGAAAAACACGACACAAGCCCTGGCTGAGTTTCTCTGTGTTTCACAATGAAATTCCCAATAGTTTCCTCAGTGTGTTTGGAGTGTGTTTATGGAGCAGAGTTCTGGGTGTTTAGTGACTGTGAGAGTTTTATCTGTCCATGAGGAATAGATGCAGCTCTGGAGAAGGAAATGTTCTGGCTTGTGTGGGTGTGTGTCAGGGGTCGAGAAGAGCCAAAAT
>NW_015612917.1:0-776 GCF_001515605.1 Sinocyclocheilus anshuiensis
CCATGTAATCCCCTGTAAGAATTCCATCAAAGAGCTATCAAACAACTGCCCCGAATAATCTTCACTCGTTTGCCAATGATACGGATGCTGCTTCAAGCCCACTGGCCATTAAACATGAATTTGTGAGTCCTCACAAGAGAATTTAGTTTAGTTTTTTTTGGATCTTACAATCTGCAGGTGTAGCCATAATTAAACCAAAAACAGATGTGTTTGAGTTGTGGATTCAATCTAAACTCATCATCATCATCGGGTTGTTTTTGAAAATATCAGACAGTGGAAAAAAGTAGAACTACAGAGTTATGTTTAATTTCAAAAGCTGCCCAATCACATATTCTGCACGATGCCATTGGCTTCCCTGGCAGCGGCCCAGCAGGAATCAATCAACACCTGCTGACCAATAGAACTGGATCCTCCTTGAATGGTCCAATAAAAACTAATTTTACTGTACTCCTTCCTATAGTTCTGACTGGCACAGAGCAGCCTTTGGCAAAGTGGTGGCAGGAAAAAAAATTAACCAGCGAGGGTCTCATCTGCTGGAATCATTATGATGATATTGGATAATAACCTCTCTCTCCTTCGCTCTTGTTCTTACACAAAAACTCTTTGTTCAAACAAAGTGAAACCATAGGGAAAGAAAAGTCAATTGAATTCTTCAGTTAGGATGGATATTGTTTGCATTTTTCGTCTGACACTGTGAGAGAAATCAAGTAGGGCATGTGGGGCCACAGAAACATGTTTTTTCAGCGGATTATGGGATCATACGGGGGGGGGGGGGG
>NW_015612918.1:0-776 GCF_001515605.1 Sinocyclocheilus anshuiensis
ATTATATTTAACAGTGTTATTAAATTATTAGTGTTTTTAAAGATTTAAAACTTTAAATAAGGATCAGATTATGACAATCTAAATGTACATGCATGCACTATTAAATATCAATATTATAATTGATACATATAACATTGAAAAATAAATTTAAAAAATAATAATAAATTCATTCTAACGTGGTATATAGATATACTGTGCATTTATTTAAACAAAAATCTAAATTTTATCAAAAGTCACTTTTTTCAACCCTCTCCTCAAACTACGTCTCACAGAGGTAATTTTTCCACAATCAATTTCCAATAAATAAAATCCAACAGATTTTTCCCGTTGATTATCAGTCACTTGTCACATTAGGGAAGTCAAATGGGTTGCAAAAGCCACTTCATTTTGCACTCAAAAGTAACTTTATCTCTTATTTGAGGCCTGAAAGCGAATTAATTGCAATTGCATAATCAGTATTACATTTTCTCATTTGGTGTTCCACAAAAGAAAAGTCACACAGATTCATAACAACAAAACAATGAGTAAATGATGATAGTATTTTCATGTTTTGGTGAACTATCCTTTTAAGATGAGAAAAAGCAGAGTAATGAAAACACTGTAGGATGTTACAGTATTTCCATACAGTACATCAGCTATTTATGGATCTGGAAATCAGCACAGATCATTGCACCATTTGAAACAGACAATGATCTCCGCTTTGTAAATGCAAATGGATTATTGAAAAGTCAGTGTGGGGTGGAAAATGCTGTCCGTAAAAACCCACCGCCCAGAGA
>NW_015612919.1:0-776 GCF_001515605.1 Sinocyclocheilus anshuiensis
TATTAAACTGTAAAAAAATAAAATAAAAAGCCCTCTTATGCAAGTTTGTAGTTTTACTTGCCTTTTATGAGAACAGTGCACTGAAATGAAATACCCTTCACCTCCTAGCAACTCCCAAGCATGATTTTCCCTGGTAAGTAACTATTCCATTAAATACAATTCATAAGTGTGCAGACAAACTATTGTGCACCTTGAATAAATATAGCTTTAAAATGGGATTTTTAGCACAGGTCATCAGACCAGAAATGATGACCGAATGACTCAACCGAATGACTCCTTCATTTTTAGCACAGTGTTTGTTCCATAAATTGCCATTGAGTCACTTTCATCTCCACCCATATCCACATCTTCAGCAAAAATGATCTTTGTGTATCTACATAGAATATACAAGGAGGCATATTTCACACTCTATACTATTCATATCAGAAATGATTAGTAATTATATATTTATGTAGACATACACTGCTGTTCAAAAGATTGGGGTCTGTAATATTTTTTGTTTTGTTTTTGAAGTCTCTTATGCTCACCCAAGGCTGCGTTTATTTTATCATAAATACAGCAAAAACATTAATTTTGTGAAATATTATTACAATTTAAAATAGCTGGTTTAAAAGGATCATGAAATTGAGAATCAAGATTTTTACAAATATAAGAGATTACTCTTCAATGAAAATATAATGCAAGTATGTATACCGAAAATTAAGCAATCAAAAATAATTACCACGCTGAAACAGACTGTTGCAATTGCTGCGCTGTTTTAATTTCCTCTGACTCTG
>NW_015612920.1:0-776 GCF_001515605.1 Sinocyclocheilus anshuiensis
TCTGTAAATTGGCCCCTGAGAGGACATGAGGCATCCAGCTTGCCTTGTTAAGGTGATGGACGTGACTCCGGTGCATTGATTTTCCCTATGTCTTAACACTCTCCATCCAACTCACTGGCAAGCAGGGGCGCAAGGTAACCTCTCAGAATCACACTACCTTTTCTTGAAACGCTAACCTTTGGTCCAGACTGCACAGCTACAATAACTCACCCTATTTATGTCTGACCTCTCAGAGCCCCACTGAACACTTATTCAACTGGCCTTAAGAACAGTGTAAGAAGGTAAACTGAAGGAGACCTGCTACAAACTTTTTAACCAGTAGAAACGGAATTGCTTATATTAAGCTAGTGATTTTGCCCTTGATCTTTTTAGGTGGCAATCAAAAGTTTGATAAGTAATGATCTTCAATTTCCCTTACAAATGTCATTCCATGGTAAAGCTGGCTGAGTGAGGGAGTTAATTAAGTTAATTAGCCTAACTTAATTAGGCTGTTTAGCAGGTCAGTCTGTCAAGGCACTGACTGACAACTGCGCTTGGAAGATAATCATCCAACAACCTGAACATGACATCACATCAAATAATAATGATAATAATAATAATAATGCATTTTATTTTTAATGCGCTTTTCTTAAACCCAAAGCTCTACAATAAAACTACAACACAAAAAGAGCAATACAAAGATACAAGAATTAATTAAAAGCAAGCATTAAGTAAATGCGACTTAATCAACTTTTTAAAGTGATCCAGAGTTGGTGCATTTCTGATATTAAAAGGAA
>NW_015612921.1:0-776 GCF_001515605.1 Sinocyclocheilus anshuiensis
TAATGAACTATGAGGGCAAAACAATTAAAATAACATAAAAATAAATATATTTTTTTAAAAAACCGTTAAATAATCATAATCGAGGTAAAGTGTTCAATTAATCGAGGTTTTGATTTGAGGTCAAATCGCCCAGCCCTAATTTAGTATTTGTCTTTATTTTGGTAATTAAGTTTTCCGTAATATATATTTTTATATCTGGATTTTAATAAATAGTTTAGATTAAACTGGGAACTTTTAACTTATTAAGTTAGATTAAACTGTAATTGAATGTAATTTTGATTCAAATTAAATTAGTTTTGAGTTTTTATAAAGATTGAAAAATTATTTTTATTTTCAATAGTATTTTTTCTTTATTTTGATATTTATGTTTGAATTAAAATGAATTATTTTATTAGATCTTTAGTGATTATTTAAAATAAAATGTAATTAATGTAATTTTTTCATTATTACATTTTTATATAGGCTAAATAGGCTAATAAAAATAGGCAAATATAGGCTAATTTTATTTTATTTTATTTAATTAACATGAGTCTAAATCAACCCAGTGTTTTAATTCGACTGTTTTTGAGTAATTATCTAAAGCATGTGTTGCTGTGGAGACGGTCTACCTCTGCAGCTGTTTTTACATCTAAGAGCTTCTCTTAACAATACAGAGACTTCTGCAGTGCCCTATTTAATGTGATTTATTATATAATTTTTAATCTCAGCCGAAAACTACATTAGCCACACTCATGTAAATATATCTATAGTTGCAAACATAGCTGTTAGTGGTCTGT
>NW_015612922.1:0-776 GCF_001515605.1 Sinocyclocheilus anshuiensis
TTCAAACAGCCATTTAGCGGCT
This sequence comes from Sinocyclocheilus anshuiensis, assembly GCF_001515605.1. NCBI lineage: Eukaryota > Metazoa > Chordata > Actinopteri > Cypriniformes > Cyprinidae > Sinocyclocheilus > Sinocyclocheilus anshuiensis. Next base: position 23 of record NW_015612922.1, read on the forward strand.
TGTGTTTTGAGGTCTCGTGTTCCGAAAACACAGCAACTCTTTTTTCCTAAACGAGCAGCGAGAGTTGCATCAGATCCAAGACAAATCCAGCACGGATGGGCCCGTGAGCCACGACCTCTATTCGCACGGCCCCTTCGGTTCGAGCTCTCCGAGACCTTCTGCCAAACAAGTTCCTGCGATGAATCGAACGCTTGTTGATGTCGTTGTTTGTGAGCTTTTTTTCTGGATTTCTTTCCCTCCATGTCATTGGCTGCGGGACGCTCTAATTTAAGCCCTTGCAACAAAACATCAGCGTTTTGAACCCAATAAAGGTACACTTTCAAACACATGCACACAGTGGCCTTGGCAAGGACTTGCCGCTTTCACATTTTAAGTTTATTCGTGGGTAGCTGCGAGACAAAACCATTTTATTCCTCTGAGGGGTGCCCAAAACCACAGCTCTGCTGAGAAAAGCAGGCCCGGAGCCCTTTACTGAATTGGCATCTCGGCCCATCCCGATGCCTGCCGTCGCCCGAAGCCATGCAAGGACAGCGACTCTGGCGAGGCCTCGTGGAGGCACTGCAGCAGGTAACGAGAGAAAGACGTATCGACCCAAATCTGCAGTTTGCGAGGGGATGGAATTACCAACGCCATTCCAGAACTTGTGGGAACTAACACTAACACTCAATCTGCGGTTACAGAACTGCAAGCAGACTTTTTTAACACCGTTCCAGAGGACCAGCAAACTGTAATTGGTCTGAATCACTCCGGGTCA
>NW_015612923.1:0-776 GCF_001515605.1 Sinocyclocheilus anshuiensis
TCCATTGCCGTTATTTCGTCTTTAAACCAGACTGAAAACTACAGATCTTGCTTCTGTGTTGCCCCTCAGCCTCATCTTTCAATATTGTATGCCTGATCCAGTGCTCCTGTCTCTAGTCTCCCTCTCTGTGTTTTAGTCAAAGTAAAATGCAGCTGTTTTGGCCAGTCTTAGAACTAAGATGGCAGACATTTACATTTTTAAGTAATGGAAATGCATCTCTCTTATATCTTTACTTCTCAATACTGAAAAAAGAGGCTAGCAGGATACTTCTCAAAGTTGGTGCATTATAAAAACCATAACCAAGTTCAGTACAGCACGGGGAGACATTCCTAACAAAAATGTACAATCATTTTATACTCTATATATAAGTATGCAACACCGTATTATTCAGTTAATTTCGGTTAATCTCTCAAAATTCTTGGACATGAATATTTGACCAACCGGCTTAAGTTTCATGATGTTGAGTGCTTTGATGGATGCCCAAGCTAACAAACAAACTGAGTGTGTTTATTTCAGGCATATTCAGGAGGTTATGTTAGCTTTTTTGCAAGAAATGATGTTGAGTGCAAGATTGCGTGCTTATTGTAAACTTAACTGAAATCTGAATTTGATGCAGTGGTAGTCGAGGCCAAATGTCAAAGCTTTGGAAAGATATTTGTGACACCAAGCTTTACAGATTCTGCAAAAAGTCTGGATGATGAAATTGTGAACGGACTAAAGTGTATGTAGGGATAATTTAGATGTGAAATGTAGTACAAACATAGCTTAATAAAAAA
>NW_015612924.1:0-767 GCF_001515605.1 Sinocyclocheilus anshuiensis
TAAAAAAAAAAAAAAAAAAAAAAAAAAAAGCCAGAATTGTGGGATTTAGACTTCAAAGGAAAAAAAAGTAGTGCAAGATGTAAACTCAGGATTCCAAGAAAAAAAAGTGAGAATTGCAAAATACAAACTAAGGATTCTGAAAGAAAAAAAAAAGATAATTGCGACGAGATATAAACTCTGAATTCTATGGAAAAAGTCAGAATCGCAAGATGTATATGCAGAATTCTAAAAAATAAATAAATAAATAAAAAAAAGTCACAATTGTGAAATGTTTATAACTTCCAATTGTGAGATATAAACTCTTTGTGAGAAAAAAGTCAGAATTGTGAGATACTTAGTGTGTCAAAATTTTTATTATTAACAATTATAACAATTCTTCTTATTATAATTCAAAAGGATCATGTTATCATAAAAGCACAGCAGAAGAACAGCCTGTTTATTTGTAAAGGAGGGTGAAAAACGGTCGTCAAAAACTACATTTTGACTGTTTTTGGTGCAAAAAAAACCCTTGATGGAGATAATAAGTGGAATTCAACATATAAAATGCAACACAAGTGCAGAATATGAGCTTTAATATGAGAGCACAGACACACTGTCACACACAGAATCACCTGTCGTTGAGAAACACTCCGTTTTTATGGATCTGGTTCTCCAGGGTGAAATTAAAGGTGAAATCTTCGATTCGCTCGTTGTTGTGGATCTTCACGCGGGACGCGTACTCATCCGCCTGCAGGTGCTTTATGACGTCAGGGAACCAGACAGACAGA
>NW_015612925.1:0-776 GCF_001515605.1 Sinocyclocheilus anshuiensis
CCCACCACTCCTTTTAGAGATCAGGTGGTAACCTTGCAAGCTATCTCCCCACAGGAAGGGGACCTTGACCTGTCACTGCTGTGCCCAGTGTGGGCCCTGCACATTTATTTGGATCACACACAGAGTTTTAGACTTTCTGAACAGCTCTTTGTCTGCTTTGGAGGTCAGCAGAAAGGGAATGCGGTCTCCAAACAGAGGATCTCCCACTGGATAGTGGATGTGATCCTTATGGCCTGCCAGGCCAGAGGCTTACCATGCCCCCAGGGAGTGAGGGTGCACTCAACCAGGACACTTTCCTCAGACCCTTAGCCGAGAAAAAAAAAAAAAAGAAAGAAAAAAGGCCAGCTGAGTTGACCTTGCCTTGTGGCAACCCTCCCCTAGGGGGAGAATGAGGTCATATGTCAGAAAAAAATAAATAAATAGGAAAAAATAAGAATAGCATCTCTGCTAATATTAGTTTGTTTTATTCTTATTCCGAGGTAACCGTAGCCTCCCAGATCCAGTCCGTATCCAGATTAGATGGTTACTGGAGTCACCCGGATCCAGACCAGATGGTCACTGCAGTCACCCGGATGCAGTCCATATCCAGGCCAGATGGTGGATCAGCACTAGAGACGTCAGCGGAGACCATGTCAACTAGATGAGCCCTAGTGACAGATCCCCTATGAAGACCTCGTCCACTAGATGGCCATCGGCACAAGACCATGAGAACCAGATGAGCCCTGAATTAAACCATGCTGGTTTCGCCTGGCCAGAGGAGAACTGGCCCCCCGACT
>NW_015612926.1:0-775 GCF_001515605.1 Sinocyclocheilus anshuiensis
GTGTGTGTGTGTGTGTGTGTGTGTGAATATGCAGAAACTGTTCTAAGAATGCACTGCAGGGTCACGATTATTTCAGTCCCCACTAGCAGCTAAATGCAGAGTTCTTGAAATATCGCAGAAGCCTTTTAATACTGCGCGACACCATGAGCCAGAGAGGAGTGGGTGGGATCCTGTGCACTGCTCAAAATACGCACACATACGTACTGTCTGACTAAACCTGCTGAGCAATGAATAGCTCACACACGCTGTATCCAAACAATCTCTGAATACTGCCACATACTTATTTATCGTTAGACTAATTTAGGCCTCAATAAAGACTCTATTAATGGCTTGTAAATTTCATCAGTAAGTGTTACACTGCATGTTGAGTTTGTAACTCCGGAATAACCCATCAGGTTATACAGCATTTTATGGATGACAAGTTTTGCATCTGTGGCCTATTTGATTGTATAATAAGTGTGTGTGGGTTTATTTTGTGCTATGGAAAGAGAAAGCCTGTGCGTGTCACACTTGAAATGCTTTTGCCAAGTCCATAATTAGTGTGCGCTAGGCGTCCTTTGCTGTATGTGTATGTATGTGTGTGTGTGCCAAGCGATTTCAATCGGGTGTGTGCACACACTTGCCAATATTTGTGCATCCAGCGTGTGCTCTGTGTGCCATGTGTGTTTAAAATGCGTGGGAAGCTCAGTGTGTTTGCATGCATGGGTGTTTCATGGGAGCACAGCCGGTCTTCTCACTTTGGTGTCTCCCTAAAGAACACTTTAATTTTAGACCC
>NW_015612927.1:0-770 GCF_001515605.1 Sinocyclocheilus anshuiensis
CAGTCTTCTGTGTCACATGATCCCTCAGAAATCATTCTAATATGCAGATTTGCTGCTCAAGAAATATTTAGTATTACAGACAACTTTTTATTACAAACAAAATTTTAAAAATATTTTTACATTAAGAACCTTTTAAATTCCTAAGAACGATATTGCCTACATAACATTCCCTATACAGTGAAAAATGGTGGATAGGAAAATATTTTTTTGCTGAACCTATAATGTACAACATCGAACCAAAGAAGAACCTTTATTTTGAGTCTTCTGAGTCTCAGACTTCCAAGTCAGTTTCTACTTATGAGGAAATCATTATAATGTGATGCATGTTCGGGATGTTTAAAGACAGAACAAATGAGATGCATTTTGATATTTTAATATTTATTTTCACTTTTGTACTTCTCAGCAAAAAATTATAAGTGATAGCACTATTGCAACAAAATAAAGAGCCAAGCAATTTTGGCAAGCATTATTGCTATTCTTCATCAAAAGTACACAATGTACTAAACAAAACTGTACAGTCAACATCCACAATTACAGCTCATTATGATAAACAACAATTTGCTTCTGCCATTATTCATAGTTCATAACAAATCAACTTGGAAAAATTGAAAAATCACAAGTTTCAACAGTGGAATAACGTGATGCTGCTAATACATGTTAATTTAAATATAATAATTCCCACATAACTTTTATTTTTAGGCATAATATTAAATATAAATTAAATCTAAAGTAAAAAAGAATATATATATATATATATATATATATATACA
>NW_015612928.1:0-776 GCF_001515605.1 Sinocyclocheilus anshuiensis
AGCATTTTTACAGTCTTTTACTGTTAAAATCACAATAATTTTTTATAGTGCACTAATTTTCACCAGACCCAGAACTGGTACATCCAGTCCTCATAACATATATTTATTATGCATATAAAACATATCCAAATAAAATATTAATGAATGTTAGTTTTGGCTTTCTGTAAACTTTCTTCCACAATGGCTATGGGTTAGTCAGCGTATTTACATTTTACACAAACACACGGCGTTGCACATTTTTTTTTTAGTGATGGTTGTATCATCATCACTGTATGTTTCTGTATTGCCCAAGTCCACAAGTGTTGCTGGTTTGGATTTACAATGATTGCTTTAAATCGATTTCATAAACAATTAATCCTGAACACCTGCAGGAACACTGATCGGTGTTTAGGATGTAGAATTATGCCAAAAATAAACAAAGAAACAAAAAATCCCGCACACTATCCTAGTCTGCAAAAAGTACCAATATCAAAATCAGCAGTGTTTCCATCACATGATGGGGAAATGCCTGATGATAAAATTGGGATAGTGTGCAGGATTTTTTATTTATTTCTATATTTAATTGGATTCCAAAAGTGGAGTATAAAAATAAAATAGAGCAAATTATGCATATACAGATGTGTATATAGACGTATGGATGTTCCCCTGCATGTGGTCGGGATAATGAGTGTCAAACTGCTGATTGTGTTAATGATAGCTCGTCTCGTAGAATGATTCATTAACACAGTCTTGTGCAAAATGAAGATTTTTAACTCATGGTGCTCCTGTATGAATCA
>NW_015612929.1:0-776 GCF_001515605.1 Sinocyclocheilus anshuiensis
CAACCCTAACTGGTCTGTGAATGTGAGGGCCTTGGGCTCCAGCAAGTGCCCCACGTCTCTAGCCAGCTCCAAATCAGAACCGCAGTCCAAAGAGGGCAAAGACTTCATCAGACCCAAGCTGTTCACCATCATCCGCAGTGGGGTGAAGCCGCGGAAGGCAGTTCGCATCCTGCTCAACAAGAAGACGGTCCACTCCTTTGAGCAAGTTCTGACTGACATTACAGATGCTATAAAGCTCGATTCTGGCATTGTCAAGAGGATCTACACCCTTGAGGGAAAGCAGGTAAGATTGCCTGTTTATTAATGGAAATCTTGATATTGCTGCAGTAATTTAGTCAATTTCAGAGTCTGAAAGGAGAATCTGTTTTGTGTTGTATCATGATTGTTATGTAAAGTTGATTCATTCATGTGATTTTACCTCAGACAACTAATGAATTTCATAATAGTTGTTGTTATGCAAGCTCACCCTTTGAACTGGCACGGAAAACTTGAAAGCCTACTGAGATTGCACATTGGGAGTCCCAGATAATTGACTGGTAGTGAAATAGAAATGTTAGAAATGATTAATTCATCAACAGCGGAGTTCCCTCTTCCTTTGTTATTGTGATCAGTTGACTCAAATACTGTATAGACCTAAAAGTGTTTTGAATTGTTCTTCTCTTAGAACCTCAAAAAATATCCTAGAAATAGGGAGCTCAGCATCCAAACAATCTGGCTCTTGTTTTTTAACTTCTGAAATGAATTCATCCCACAAGCCTTGAATTATAAATAATGAA
>NW_015612930.1:0-776 GCF_001515605.1 Sinocyclocheilus anshuiensis
AACCCTACCATCTAGACGAGACCTTGGAGGATCTCGGGCATAGATCTCGTGTCAAGAAACAAAGCTACACAGCGCCCCCTGCTGGGAGATGTGAGCAAATGTATAACACATTACTCCGCATAAAATACTTTTTATCAGAATTAAGATAACGACGCTGAAGATCAAGCAAAAAGCAGTGGTGATCTTTTATGAAGACTGCTAATTAAATTAATGTTTGATTTTCATTAATCAGAAAGTCAATGACGACATGAGCTTGATAAGCACCAACATTCTAGATTTTTTTTTCTCTAACAATTGAAAAAGACAGGACTTCCCTAAGCTCTGAAAATCTATTGTCTAGTTTAATATCTATAGATCATAACATCAAAACCCCACACATTTAGATACTTTAAAACTCCAAACAGTCTGGCACTGACGCAAGTGCCAATCGTTTCACATGCCCCAAGTACAAGAGGACTTTTTCCACTCAGACAAGCTCAGTTTTGAGTCTCTCTCCAAACCACAGTCTAGTCAAGATGAGCTATGAATACTCCAATAAGGAATGCGCATTTCAATGTGAAGCTCATTAGCACACTCATTTCATTCCTCTTGCAGTTGCCAGACATGAAATATTGCCACTTAAGTTAAAACCGAGCAAGTGATTGAAGTCACTGCATCTCTTCTGTCACAATGTTTCACATAAACATGCTTTTCCCAGCAAACAGACGTAAAACACTCAAACGTAAAATTCTAGCAGGAATGTTTTAAAGCCTCTGAACTGTAAACTGAATCTTTTC
>NW_015612931.1:0-776 GCF_001515605.1 Sinocyclocheilus anshuiensis
CTCTCTCTCTCTCTCTCTCTCTTTCTCTCTCAGTCGTTCAGGGATAGTGGTGTCAGGCATTACATTATGTGTGCAATCTTTATTATTCACCTCGTGCGGGCTCCATCCCAAGCTCGCGCTTTGCCATGACGCACAGTGTTATTTCGCCACTGAAGTTACGGAGCACAAGCAAAAGCGAGGAGCGGAACGAACGAGGCTCATTTTATTTCCGCTACAACTACCATACCTAAATATCTAATTTTGTTTTTAAGCAGGGACAATAGTTGTTTGAAAACAATTTGACAATGTGAAATGACAGGTATTATAAGAGTAATGGATTGTTGAACAACAAATAAAAATCTTTCGACAAACCCCAAGTCCATGTTTTTAAAGTCATTATTTATAGACAAGAGTCTTCGAATGATATCCAAAGCCATGCATTATTTATTGCAGCGCTGCTGCGCATCCAATGGTTTTCCCAAAGCCTGTCTCCATGGCGCATATACGCATGGGGGTCGCAAAGCCTTCGTTTTTAGTGATTTTACTGGTCGGCGTTAAAAACTGTAATGAGATGGATTAAATTGACGCTATAATCATCTTACTGTGATGATTACTTCTACCTCTCATTATGGCCAACTGTCACGCCATTACTGTATGGCGTTAACCTGCTCGGGCCTATAGATAATTGATTAACACTGTTGCCAAACAACCGAGGATCCTCCGCCTAGATTATAGGCTGAATATCTTTGTGTGGTCTATCTTTGACAATCTGAATCTGTCAAACTGATGTGACTGTA
>NW_015612932.1:0-776 GCF_001515605.1 Sinocyclocheilus anshuiensis
AAATCATTCTAATATGCTGATTTGCTGAAACATTTCTTATTATTAATGCTGAAAACAGTTGTGCTACTTAATATTATTTTGTGGAAAATGCAATACATTTTGTTTTGTTTTTCAAGATTCTCTGATGAATAAAAAAGTTCAAAAGAACAACATTTATTTGAAATAGAAAGTTTCTGTAATATTATAAATGTCTTTACTGTCACTTCGGATCAATTTCATGCATTTCCTTGCTGAATAAAAGTGTTAATTTCATAAAAAAATAAAAAATCTTACTGACCCCAAACTTCTGAACAGTAGTGTATAAAAGCAAAAGTTTTAAGCCTGAGAAATGTGGCATGTAAAAGTAAAGAAACAAAAGTAAAAATACCTAGCAGACAAGCTACAGTATGAGTCTTATTTAAATCCTTATTTAAGATATTTAATCACATGAGTAGGCCTAATAATACTGTTAACTGATCAAAATTCTGTCACAACACTCACAAAAACAAATATATAAATAAATAAACATACTTAACCCCAGAATGATTCAGTACCTGGTAAAATTAAAGATACAAATCATCAGTTTATGAATTCAAGGTTTGATGCTTCTGGGCTTATAATAATACATATAAAATCTTGAATTTGAGTCTATATGGGGTCCAAATGTCCAACAATCATTTCTAAATGCAGCGTTACAACCACACACACAGCACTTTTTATTCGTTTTCAGCTCAATTTAAAAGAAGCGCTAATCTAAATCAGTTCTTTTCTAGGAGACAGAGTGACCTGGAAGTGTC
>NW_015612933.1:0-776 GCF_001515605.1 Sinocyclocheilus anshuiensis
CCAAAAATGAAAATTCTGTCATCATTTACTCACCTTCATGTCATTTCAAACCCATAAGTCTTTGGTTAACCTTCATAACACAAATCAAGATATTTTTAATGAGAGGTTTCTGTCGCTCCATTAAAAGGTAACCAGAACTTTTTTTTTTTAAGATTTTAATTTTTAGTGAATGTTAGATGATGGCAAAGGTAATATAAATGAAAAAATAAGGGAATGAGCATGAACAATTACAAATCCAATATCAACCATTAACCTCTAATATCAGCCGATCAGTGATTCATAGCATGCCAGATTCAATTCTGCTCTGCCGGAGAGAAAGATTTTCAGACAAAAGCAACTTAAATTACAGTCTTTTCCTCGTAAATGTATTGTGTGCTTTCAGAAGACTTGGATAAATAACTCACAAGCCATTTGGAATATTCTACAGTGTTTTATTGTGCTTTTTTTCCTTGCTCACTTTTGCATGGAAAAGAGCAGTGTTCACACCATCCTTTTGTGTTCTAGAAAAAAGAAAGTCATACAGGTTTGGAATGACAAATGATTTTCTGATTTTGTGAATTATCCACCATTGGCTGGCTACATGTGTGAGTTTATGTGTATTTTATGTTTATCATGTCTAGTTACAAATTTTCTTGCTCCTCAACCCACGCCTGGGGATAACATCTAGAGACATTATACGCTTCCCCTCAGGTACATATACATCCCGCTTAGCTTCCTGATGCACCCACACACACTCCTCCACCTGTTAGCGCTATAGACTGGGAGCAGTGCATCGT
>NW_015612934.1:0-776 GCF_001515605.1 Sinocyclocheilus anshuiensis
ACTTTCTAGTAAACCTCGAGACATTGAGTAGCTTGTTCAGGTGTGTTTGATTAGGGTTAGAGCTAAATTTAGCAGGAAAGTGAACCTCGAGGGCCAGAGTTGAGAACCCCTGACGTAATGCATAGTATTAAGTGCATAATGTATAGTGCATCATTTGGAATGCAAACTAGAGCGTTCATTCCATATACTGTATACAAATTTCATTCTACGTCTTTTAGTTGTCAAGAAAATGAAAGAAAAAAACCTGGCTTGAACGGCTGATTCAAAGTTACTGTGGTTTCAGGAAACAGTTGTGACTAGCTAGTTAGTTTCTCCAATGATACATTGCACTATGTCAGTTAAGCAGCAAGTTACATCATTGTACGGGGAAAGTGCCTCTTCTCAAACAAACAGAACAATGTTTTGATAGCACTACAGAGCTGAAGTGTTTACAGTTTTCAGGGAAAAGAACCTGTGAATGGCTTACTATTTATCACCATTAAGCTTTTAAATGAAATATTATTTTATCCTCCAAACTTATTTTTGTTTCTTGACTCCTCTAGTCTGTCACATATTCTGCTATTCTCTTCCTCCTTCTGGTAAATGGGTTAGGTGGAGGTTGAGCTCACCTGCCGATTAAGATGTGTTAAATAGAGCATATGTAATCATGTCTGTCTCTTGTCTGAGTCATGCATTTGTCATAGAGGTTTGACTTAATGTCTTACTGCAGGAGAAGGTCCAGACCTTTGTTCTTTGTTAAAGGGATAGTTCACCCAAAAATGAAAATTACCCCATGA
>NW_015612935.1:0-776 GCF_001515605.1 Sinocyclocheilus anshuiensis
GCATGGATGTCATAAACAATGACCATTATTTCACCAGTGGCAAGGGATTGAAGAGAGTGCTGCTACATGTTCTTATCCTCCTTTGGAGAAAGCCTGGCTCTTTCTGTTTTATTTAAGAAGAGATGAAGATCCCAAAGGAGCAGAATGTTTTAAGAATCTGTGATTAATGAAACATTGATCATAAATTTTGTATGGGAACAGGAAGACTTGTCACTTTCTATTTAGACCCAAGAGGAGGAGAGGAGAGGGCGGGGGAGGACAGGAACGAAGGTTGAGCTGGTAAAAAGGGGGGACGTTAGGGGTGGATGTCAGGGGAGGTTTGCAAGGAAGAGATGTGCTGCTCAAAAAAAAAGAAGACGAAGAAAAAGCATTTGGAATTCATAAGATGTTGACTCAGGGAAGAGCTTTGAAGCTTTGAGGTGCCTTTATTTTGCAGCTCTCTGGTTCTTTGTTTTTTGTTTTTTTTTCTGAGACTTGGGGAAGTTTGAGGATGCCTGGTGTGGATGTCGTCGCACCTCCTGTCACTGGCACTGGACTCTGCAATGTAACAGGAACTAATAACACAGTTCTTAGAAGCTTTTCACATGGGTAGTGAAGTGGACACACATCGAGGGAAAGTGCGGCACACAGAAAGCTTGATGAAGGGTTTGCAGACTTTCTGAAAAACCTTCTATGGAGCTTTTGCTCTTTGTGAATGTCAGTGAACACTGACTGCTTGTCTCACAGGATACATATCCAACGTGATCTCATGATAATTTGTATGTATTTTACGTAAA
>NW_015612936.1:0-776 GCF_001515605.1 Sinocyclocheilus anshuiensis
AGAGAGGGCGACTGGCGCGAGGGGCGACTGGCGCGAGATCAGGGGCACGGTCTTTCTATTTCTATAGAAACGCTGTACTGACTGACAGAGGTGAGTGGAGGAGAAGGTGGCGGCGCTTTTGGATGCGTTACGCACGTAACGGATTCCCAGCTTTCTTCCCTCAGTGTCAAGAGCGCGGAAACCAACAGGCATCTCCTCAAAGTAGCTCAGACTTGTTCTTTTAAATCTGATTTATAAAAGAAGGAACCTCCAAAGAGTGAAGATGCCCCTGGCACAACTAGTTGACCCTTGGCGAAAGATGGCAATCGGGAGTGCGGCGAGCGAGGTGAGTCTCCACCGTATATAACGTTAAAGGTTTATGTCACTGATATGTTCATTATAAATTCGTTACTTCTGTTTTTAGAGGCCGTTTCTGTGTGTCGTTGTTGTACAACCTGTTCCAGATCTTTATCTGTATATCCGATGCTGGGGATTAGCGACTGTAGAGTATGACCCCTGTTATGTCTGTGCGTAAATGCTTTTAAAACGATCCGTTTGCCAAAGGCCATGGATACATTTTTCTTCTTTTCTGACTTGTAGTTTCTTTGTAACTATCATTTGAGTTCACCGTGATCACTGTGCTTTGTTAATGGAGACTGAAGTTTTAATGAATGAGACTACGTAATGTTCACGGATCTCAGGCTGATTAATACCGGTGCTGTGATGATGACAGTTGAATGATGAATCGGTTCATATGTGGGACTCTTTGCGTTATCACCGAGGAATTTATGTAAATC
>NW_015612937.1:0-776 GCF_001515605.1 Sinocyclocheilus anshuiensis
TTATAATGGTATTTATTGAATATAATTTGTATTTAAATATAATATAAAATGTAATTTATTATAATTATTATTGTGGTTGCTATATTTTTGATCAGTGAAAAATATATATATAAAAAGCCCTCCATTGTGTTGTGGTAATTAAATCTTTATAGCAACAGTCTGACTCCTATTTAAAAAAAAAAAGAAAAATGTATAGTTTTATTTTATTTGTATTTTTTATTTTATAGCAACAATCTGGTTCAAAGTTAAAATATGGTTTTATTTTAATAATAAACTGTTATTTTATTATAATTATTGTCACATTTGATATATTTTTGAGTAGAGGAAAATAATCAAATATTATATAAAATTTTGAAACATTTTGGTCAAACACCTTTTTTTAATATTGAGCAACAGTGTATTTTTCTGTCACTGTTGTTCAATCTTAAAACAAGTCAGTCTTACTTTTTATTAACAACTTAATAGCTGTTAACGACAATACTGGCTTCATCATCATAAGTTTGAACAGCTGCTGGACCTGCTTTGTTATGGATAGCTAACCCAGCACAGATAATCTTATTTGTTTTCAGATTAAATATGGCTCAATGTGCGACGCTTAGCATATCTCAACGCTGACCACCCCACAGTTTGCAGCACATATAAAAAAGCCCATCATTAGCGCTGTCCGTCTGTCCCTCTGCGGCTGCTTGTGTCACACCGTCCCTCAAAGTGGCTTCCTCATCGGCGGGCCACGGCCGCGGGCTCAGGACGCCCACTGAACATGAAACACATCGCCC
>NW_015612938.1:0-776 GCF_001515605.1 Sinocyclocheilus anshuiensis
CCCCCCCCCCCCAGTTATTATAATTTTTTTTTTTTTTTAAATAGGAAAAGGTGTCTGCATGTGCACTAGGGGTGCTGTGGGGGTCTGGCCTTTGAAACGTGTGTCCAGGGGGCTTGTATAGGACCACGATCTGGCCTTGCCAGCACCCCATCGAGGCAGCAAGGGCCAAAGCTTGCCTACTAAAAATACACGCTCCAGGATGTTATTGCTAAGCTGCACATGCGTGTCTGGCCAGCATTTTTCAGCCTTTGGGATGTTTCCTCTCTCTCTTTTCCCTCCATAAATTAAAGAGGTAAAATTCCTCAGTAACACATCGTAATAACGTTTCGCCTCTGACAGCACGTCCAGAATTGATGTGTGTTTCCCAGTAAGACACTGCACAGAATGTGTTTATTACAGTGTGTGTGTTAGGGGAGTCTTGGGACCTTCTATTGGCTCATAAAGTATTATCAAAGAGTGCCAGCCTTGGAGAACACACGCCCGCACCTTTCAGATCTCCAGCCTGATTTATTCTAGACGAGTACCGGTGTTGAGGAAACTAATTTGAAACAAGCTATACTAATTCAAAACTCTTTTAAGTTTGGGGTAAAAAAAAAAAAAGTTAATGTTTTTGTCTCTTATGCTTATCAATGCATCATTTATTATGATTAAAAACATAATAAAAACAGTAATATTGTGACATTATTACAATATAAAAAGTAACCGCTTTCTATTTTAAGATATTTAAAATGTAATTTATTTCTGTGATGCAAAGCTAAATTTCCATCAGCCATTAC
>NW_015612939.1:0-776 GCF_001515605.1 Sinocyclocheilus anshuiensis
TTCCACGCATGCATTAGTGTCAGAGATTGCTATTATTATAATCATACAAATGAGAACATACTCCGATCCATTCTGGAGATGTCAGGCTGCTAGTTTCCTCACATTTAATTCGATTTCAGAGTTAACGTGAGCGGCCCGGAGAGGTCACGATAGCAGTCAATTAACAGCTCTGCTTTTCAGACATTTGTTGAGAAAAGTTGCTAAAAATATTAGCAGCTCACAACTGCGAAATGTGTTTGCCGCGCGAGCGAGAGATTTCTGAATGCTATACAGTTCTGTACTTTTACACATTCACTCAACTCTTTCTTGTCAAACAGAGTAACACTAGATTTACAGTCTGGTTTTTGTGGACTGCTTGTTTTTACATGATGGACAGTTTCAGATTTCTCATTTTTTGTACCAAATGCAACAAAATGAAGAACAAAGCGATGAGTGTTAGGTGTGTAACTGATGCTTTGTATTTAAATTGTATTGTTTATTGATGCATTTTACTGTAGTTTGTTTGCACACCTCATAAATCAGTTAAATACAGTGTTTCATGGTGAGCATGAACATCAACATTGCATGAAATGTGTAAAAACTAAATTGAGCCATTAACTTTCACAATTAAGTTAAGATCAAAAGTCAAAAAAGTTAAAAGTTGGAAAAAATAAGTAGGTACAAATAGGGCTGCATTATTTGGGGATTAAATCAAATTTGTCTGATATAAATTGTGATTGCAATTTAAGATGCAATGTAAAAAGAAATTAGGGCTGCTGAATTTGGCCACAATTTTT
>NW_015612940.1:0-769 GCF_001515605.1 Sinocyclocheilus anshuiensis
GGAAATAAACACACTGGAGTTTAGGTGTCCCAGATTACCCAATGTTCCAGATTACCCGAATTCACCCTACATACAGGAGCTCTTGACCGCCTTTGTTCTCTTTGGTCTACCCTGGTACAAATGGACAATGAATCAGCAGGGTTTGGTGTCTTGGATGTCTGGTTCATTGAAAATCTTGACATAGTGCCAACCCTGAAGCAGGAGATTAAAGAACAAAAATGTATGGCAAAATGTATGGATGAAAAGTCACAATCTAACTCTGGAATTTCAAGTAAAAAAAATTTCTCTGTATTTGCATTAAATTTAATTTTATACTGTGAAGTCTGGTCGATTTGATTTATTAATATTACCTGCAAATGTGTTTAATTGATAACAGTTCTGTCATTCATCTCTGGTGTCTTTGAAGATACAAGAATAAGCTAATAATATACAGTACATCAAACAAAAACAAGAAAAAAAATCCTTGATACATGATAAATGTTGTTTTTGAGTATGTCTTTTATAGAGTCTATAAAACAACAAATGCACATCACAAAGATTCCTTATGAGTGCCATCAATGCTCTCCCAGTGTTGGCAATGTTCACCCAGGGGTACATCCCATCACAGAAATGTCACTGGATTTGGTATGAAACCATGACATTTAGACCTAAGATATCCATTGTGATTTTCAGCAAGTTTTTTTATTTTATTATAATTTTACACATGACACATGTAAGTTCATGCTAAAATAAATAATAATAATAATAATAATAATAATAATAATAATAA
>NW_015612941.1:0-776 GCF_001515605.1 Sinocyclocheilus anshuiensis
TTTTTTTGTGTGTGTTCCATTGAAGAAAGAACGTCTTGGGATTTGAAGGGACTTCTTTAATGTGCTAAATAAAGATTAAAACAAAGGTTTATTACATGTTTACCCTGATTTTGTCTATTTAGGTTGGCCACATGGGCTTTGACTTTCACTCTCGATAATGCTTTATTATTATCCAGGGATGATTGTTTAAAAGCAGTTACATAATGCTTACTTTCGTTCATGGAACAATGGTGTTATGACTGATGGTAATTTAATCCAGTTAAGCTGTGTCATGTTTTCTGCAGGCACTACTGATGGTTGTAGCGTGTTACTTTAAATCAGATGACGTCTTCATTTTTTAAGTGATGCCATTAGATGCACTTTCCTTTCAAAATGCTGTTACTTTTGTTATGTATATTCATTCAGTCAAAGTACAGAAAAATACAGTGGATTTTTAATATCATTTATAATAAGCATTTAATCATTCATTGTTTTTTGTCAATTTTTTTAAATCAAAGGACAAAATTACTGATTGTTTCCGTAACTTGCCCAACATTGCTGAAAAAAAGTCTATTTAAGAGTTTGTTTACTGTATACTAACGCCCTCTAGTGGCTTTTTTTTTCTGACTTTCAAATTTACTCTATAAATTTTCAATTTATAAAATACTTGATTTTTTTTTTAGATTGCCAAAGCATCAACACAAACAATAAATATAGAGACAAATAACAATGTAATAAAAATATTGTGCCAGCAATATAATATAATGTAACATAACATAACATAACATAACATAACA
>NW_015612942.1:0-776 GCF_001515605.1 Sinocyclocheilus anshuiensis
TGCATATTAAATGAGTAATTCTGTCTGTTAGTGACCTGTTAACTTAATCTGTTTCTCATTATTATTCCATTATCACAATGCATTCATCTCCTGACGCCCTGGAAAACGGCATATCAGTGAGTTCCTGCTGAAAACAAATGTTTCTCACAAACCAGCTCTGATTCATTTGGCCTCATGAGTGTTGTTTTTGTGTTTTATTCCTACCTTTGCTGCTTGCAAAATGCATCAGAACCTATAAATGAATACATGTTGAGTGAGTCAGCCACATGACGCTGTGTGTGTCGTAATGATGAAGTCTGGATGCGATAAACACTCGTGTGCATTGGTATGTGTGTGTTTACTTTTTCCCGACAGTTTTCAAACATTCATTTTGAATGATGACTTACCATCATCAGGACCACGACTCCCGTCATCCACCGACAGATAGAAGAAGATTTACAGATGTTCTGGTGTAAAAGCCTTAGAAAGACAATATACACACAAATAAAGCAGTGAAACAGACTAATAGTGAATTCGTGTAAACAGATAACTCAATGTAGTCAGATTCAAGACACTGCAGGGCAAAGCATTATTGTTTTTATGCACTGGTCACTTTTGACATTTGGCTTTTCATAGCATGTTGTTTCAAACTAGTGGAAAGAAAACATCACAAATAAACTTTTAACTGTTTATTGTATTGCACTTTATCTATTCGCATCTGTAGATTTCAATCACAGTGCATGTCTTTAAAGGTTTTTTCTCCACTTCAGCAGCACTTACATACACCAAAACTTAGA
>NW_015612943.1:0-776 GCF_001515605.1 Sinocyclocheilus anshuiensis
TGCTGTCTTGGGGAATGTGTCAGAATGGGTTTCTCACTGAAGAAATATCACAGCTGGTGTCTCCTTTGAGACATCATGCAAATTGTGGATGACAAGCCCACCTATTCCTGTTTCTCAGACTCAGACTGGCGGTTAAAGATTCAGGCTGGAGGTTTGAACCCAGTAAGGGCTTATTTATGAGACACTTGACGCAAGGTTACTTCATGGGGACAAAACCTGTAATATGTCGTCGTCTTCTAAATGTCTTCTTACTTATAATTGTTTAATCTTAAAGAAATAGTTCAGTTCACTCTTATGTCTTTCCAAACCCACATGACTTTCTTCTGTTGAACGCAAAAAACATCAGTATATTGTCCCATGTGCTTGTTTCCATACAATGCATGGGAATGGAGATTGACACCTAATTATAATTCATAATGATGAATTTCATACATTTCAAACCATCTTCAACACATTTCCCAGCATCAGCAAGAGCTTAAACCACATGCAAGTACTTTAACCA
Organism: Sinocyclocheilus anshuiensis; assembly: GCF_001515605.1. Taxonomy (NCBI): domain Eukaryota; kingdom Metazoa; phylum Chordata; class Actinopteri; order Cypriniformes; family Cyprinidae; genus Sinocyclocheilus; species Sinocyclocheilus anshuiensis. The sequence goes on from NW_015612943.1 coordinate 503, forward strand.
TTGTTTTAAAGAGCTCATACTCCAGCACTGGATCGCTATTAAATGCACATGCAGCTCTTCCTCTAATGAGTCTCGACCTTGCTTGTCAGTGGTCCCAGGAGAAACAGAACATCCCAAAATATCATTTGAGTTGTAATAGGATTTTAATCAAGCTTTTAATCTATTATCGGCCCTACCACCGCCCCCACCCTTGCTTTCCGGTGGCAACCCACGATGTCAGAAAGCGTTTCCACGCTTCACTTTGGATGTGAACTGTGCCGGAGCGAGCCGAGCA
>NW_015612944.1:0-777 GCF_001515605.1 Sinocyclocheilus anshuiensis
CAACATCTTTCTTCACAAAAGCTTTCCTCTTCTCCTCCAGAAGTTGACTGGGAATCAGGCCAGCCCTGCCTCCCTCTACACGACGTGCCTGTGGAGACATCATGTACAAACAAGTCACTGAGCATATTTTTAGCTTGTTTGTTATTATTTTACTAGGCTGATCAACTTTTATTGAGATCTTACATTTTAACTAAAAAGCAGACGTGACTTTAGGTCCTCAAAAAAGGTAAATTAACACATAATTTTTAGCACAAAGATACTGTAGTGCTTCTAATTTGACCGACCAACCTGCCACCAGTTCACATCTTCCTGGTTAACAATCTGCAGAATGTCTCCGCTTGAGAACTGTAGTCCCGCCTCCTTGCAAGGGATGAGGTTGTCATTGGCAGGGTCATAATCACAATGGCACTTCACAAAAACCTGCAGAGACAAGGATAAGCGTGATCATGATTGAAATACGTTAAAGTTACTGATGTGAACTATTTCCAGTTGTGCGTTACTGATTACAAATTACATGACAGAAACTGCTGGTGAGTGCAGCTCCATAAAACTGGAAGACTTTCCATATGTATATGACATGTAATATTTTAGTAAGGAAAATGTAATGAGGAAAAAAAAAAGAATTAGAGAGAATCAATAAATTATGAATTATTTACTGCCATTGTGTGAATAATAACTAATCAGGTAACCTATTAAAAAAAATGGATTTTGAGCATTTTAAAGTTTAAGAGTTTAATTTTTGTAATCTGATTACGTAATCCAGATTACATGTAATCA
>NW_015612945.1:0-776 GCF_001515605.1 Sinocyclocheilus anshuiensis
GGAAAACTTGAAATCGCATCATATGACCCCTTTAAGACATAACTGATAAAGATGAAAATGGACTTAAATTAAATACAGCAACCTCACAGTGAGCTTCTGCATGGTTTTTAAAAAGAAAAAGCAGCATGACCCAAAACCACTTATTCAAGTAATGTATTAATTAGATCTAATTTTTCCCGCAATATTTGATCCATACATTAATGCTTTAGATTACAATCTACATTAATATTTACATTTACTTTAACATTAACTTTTAAAAGCACAACCATTAAAAAAGCACATCCCATGGCACTATCCAAAATTCCCAGAAGCCCCTTTAAAGCGTGCAATTTAAACAGCAATGTTTTAATACAGCGCTCTTTTACAAACTACATTATAATTGCATGACATTACATTTACATTACATTTAATTAATGGCAGTAGTAATAATTATTTGCTAAATTAACAATTGCTTTTATGTGTAAACTTTTACAGAAAACATTACTGGTGCATTTAAATATGCTTTAGTGGAAGCCCAGAGTTACCCATGCAGGCCTTACCGATACAGAAGCCCCACAAAGAGAGCAGGATGGAGGAACAGACAGAAAAAGCAGAGGTACACCCTGATGCCATTTGTTTTATACTCACCTGTGGGCCTGTGATTCCTGTAAAGCCTTGGGACCCTGGGGGACCTGGAGGGCCTGGTGGTCCAGGAGGCCCCTAAGACACATTAAGCACATTGGAATGAGTAGAAGTAAAAGGATGGTCATTTATTACTCATTAAAAGAGTCACAATC
>NW_015612946.1:0-777 GCF_001515605.1 Sinocyclocheilus anshuiensis
TCAAATCCAAGAAAGTCACCTTGCGTACTCTCCAGAAGAGCTGAACGTTCTAGTTTACCTTTGGGGGAGTTCTTAATGTCAGACATTTACCCCAAAGTGCTCTTAACTGCAATGTTTGAGTGATGTTTTGATAATGTGGTTGCGGCTGTATGAATGATGGGATCTCTGTCATTTTTCGTGTACGGTTGAGTCATGACAGTGTTGAAGGACTGTGGCAGCGTGGATAGACTCTGGCCTAGAGGGAGGCTGATTTATATGCATGCTAACTTAATCACAATGTAATTTCTCTGATTTTTGCAGTTAAAAGTGCTTCTGTTCTGTATGGTTGAAAACTTGTGAAAACCGGCTTTTTGCATAATTTGATTGGACGTTTCAGAAGAGATAATTACATTGATTTTCCATTGTTTTCTTCACACATGACATGACTTAAACTACTGATTAAACTGAATTAATAAATGCACAAATGATAATGTTATTCTTTGTTTTGATAATCAAATTTTTAAAATGCAATAATCAGTGGTTTTACGTTGCATTTTTATTGAAAGTCTGTGTCTGTGATGAGGTACTGCAAAAGTAGCAGTATCAAAAAAAAAAAAAAATGTTTAATGTGGCGTTCATTAAATAATAAACATTAAAGGACTACGGTAACTTCTGTCATTTTGCGGTTACACTTTATTTTGTGTCCTTGTTACAGTGTAATTACACATTGTGCGCTTGCGCGTGGGGCTTACGATGACTTACAACGATACATAACTGCTACAAGTGTATGGGATAAAT
>NW_015612947.1:0-777 GCF_001515605.1 Sinocyclocheilus anshuiensis
AATCGGCCAAGAAAATTGCAATCGGTGCATCTCTAATTATTATTATAATTATTACATAAAGCATTTTCCATTTCGGTTTTCAGCCAAGTCGGTCCAGAATTTTCTGGTTCGGCCCAGAATTTTCATTTTGGTGCATCCCTAGCTAAATTATCTCTCTTTATTAGTACTGTCTGCAAAATCATATCAGCACAACCTGTAAGACAACATACAGATAAAACTGCAAGAACTTCTGCAGGAGAATCATCCAGTTGTGTGGATGTAAAGTGGAACCAGTACTCATCCTGTCACAGTGCTTTCCAGCAGTGCAGGCTTTGCCCTCATTACCCATTACTACACACAACCAGTCTAAACTAGGAGCTGGCTGCAATTCCTTCCATGAGTATTTATATAATTGATCAAGGTCAGATTTTCAGAAAAAGAAAGTGTGAGAGATCATATTTAAGAAAAGTGAACTAAAACCAAGGAACTGGCCTAAAGAATGACTAATATAATATCAGGGATTTCATATTGGCGTGCCAACAAATAAACAATAGTGCAGGGAAAAACAGATTCCCACAGAGAGAGGAGAGCCAAGGAAACAAACAGAATGACTATTATCACTTCCAACTAACACATCAGAAATAGTGCAAACTAAGGAGGAACACAACAGTATCTGTATCCAAGTATTCTGAGAACTGTATTTTTAGCAATGGGAATGCATTTGATGTGAGAAGTACCAGAAATAAGGCATTAATAAAGGTAGTATTTAATCAATACTACCTTTGATTAAAAAAAAAA
>NW_015612948.1:0-776 GCF_001515605.1 Sinocyclocheilus anshuiensis
GAGAGAGAGAGAGAGAGAGAGAGAGAGCGAGAGAGAGAGAGGGGTACTAGACAGGACAGTCTTAAAATCTTAATTAGTTAGAAAGAACAAACAACACTAACAGTTAGATACTGATTTAGAATAATAAACAAGAATGTGTTTGCTGATTTTTTTACATTTTGAGGGATATTTTAATAATAGATCAAATTCTCCGCTCTTTTAAGTAGTTTTAACCACAAGTTCAAATGAGTTTTTTTTACTGTTGTCAGATCCTCAAGTCTTATCAAGACTTCTCATCATAATGGGTAATGATGCTTGACATAAGAGGAATATATGTTTTGTTAAGAACACAACAATATAAACATTTTTGGGTGGAAATTACACATTACACTCCACCCAGTGCTTTGAAGCCATGCATCATTTGTTCTGCATGCACCAACAAATCTCTTTCTTTCTTTCTTTCTTTCTTTCTTTCTTTCGCACCTTGTAAGGCATCTACTAATATCTTTGCTCATTGGTGCCTAAATCTCTTACTGTCACTGCTTATGTCAAAAGTTGAGCTAAGATTTTTTATGAACGTTAACTGTGATCAGTTTGTGGTATGTGGTTCTGCTTAATTATATCCAAGCACAGATAATGAAAAATAATTTTAGTGGTAAGATTTCCATATAGTTTATCTGTGGCTATAGTCTGCGATTACGGTAATCACACAGGGCTTAAACCGTGCCATAGCTTGTAATAATCTTTGCTTGCAGCTAAATTACTTGACCACTCTGAATGCAGTCCTAGCATTCCCC
>NW_015612949.1:0-777 GCF_001515605.1 Sinocyclocheilus anshuiensis
CCTTTGCAGGTACTGTGGGAAAATCTTTCCCAGGTCAGCTAATCTTACAAGGCACTTACGAACACACACAGGAGAACAACCCTACAGGTAAGCCACTCTTAGACCTACACACACACAAATGCAGTACTGAAATTCTCAAGCTTTGTACCTTGAGATTTACCTCACAATGTATTCCAGTGGTTTGACATTAGCATGTTGCTAAGCTAATGACACGATACTTTACTATGCATCAAAGTAGACAGCAAATAATGTGCTAATTATTATTAGAATTAGAATTGCACTTGTATTGGAAATGTGTCTATAATGTAGTCAGCTAATTTTTTTTAGACTTTTTCTACCACATATGCATACATTCAAGTAACTTTACATGGCTTTTGGTGCAGAGCCACACAGTCATCCAACACAAACAATATAGCCGAAAATCCAACCATTCCACATCACTTTGTAATCCAAAGGTTTATTCCCACTTGAGTCTTACCTGCTCTTTTTGAAAACATGAGAAATAGATTTTACTCATGCTTGACGTTCCCAGACTGATATACAAGTAGATGCAAAAAAACACACACGGACAGTTTGTTATGTGATGAGCACATGAGATGTATTCTTGAGTATTGCTTTGCAATACAAGCTGAGAAATATAACAGAAACAATGAAAGACATGAGAAATTAGAGGCAGTGTAATCAAAAAAGAAAGAAGATTGATTTTGTCTGCGCAGATGTTTTGGAGGTAGTGCAAGCTCTGGACAATGTTGGCTGGTAATAGCACCCTGGAGACAT
>NW_015612950.1:0-775 GCF_001515605.1 Sinocyclocheilus anshuiensis
TACATTTCTCCAAATCTGATGAAGAAACAAACTCATCCTAATCTGAGTTAGGAGGGTGAGTTAAGTTTCAGCAAATGTTAATTTTTGGATGAACTGTTGCTTTAATTGTTTATAATGACAACTTTTATGATACACATTGAAAACAGTTGTGCTGCTTCATATTTTTCTGGAAACTGTGATGCATTTTATTTTTCAGGAAGAACAGCATTTATTTGAAATATAAATATTTTGTAACACTATACATATGTTTACTGTCACATTTGATTAATTTATTGCATCCTTGATGAATAAAAGTGTTAATTTCTTAAAAAAAAAAATCTTACTGACTCCTAACCTCAAACTCAATTCAGAGATAAACGCACTTGAGAAGCAAAATAATAAGACTTGTGTTCAGAGATATCTTGAATAAAGTTGATTGTTCTCCTTTTTGCGCCACAAATTTGCTTCTCAAGTAAACTGATCATATTTGAAAGATGTTTAGATATTTGTTTTACTGGAACACAAGATACAAAATAATGATGAAGAAACGCATGAAGGAATAATTATGCCTAATTAGAAATGTAATTGTTTGGATTTTCAAAAACTTTAAACTACTGTTGAATTTATTTGAATTGCAATTCAGTGAATTCAAGTAAATCTAATTCTAATTCTGGTTCAATATCTTTGATTCAAATTCACACTTATGAATTAATTTTAATTAATTTCTTAAATTCAACATTTTACACTCTCTCTCTCTCACTCTCTCACTCTCACACACACACACACACACACACAC
>NW_015612951.1:0-777 GCF_001515605.1 Sinocyclocheilus anshuiensis
ATTTGTACATTTCCCCCCTAATTTATGCATCGATTTTATAAATGCATTTTTAGCATGCTCTTTAGTGTTCACTTTCATTGCCAGCACTTAGATTATGATAATGATCCTTTATTTAAAGGTGTCCAGAAGAGGCAATAGTTAAGTAGTTTAATGATAAAGGCCAATTATAATTATTATTATAATTAATTCCTTAACATCTTCATATGTTAAAATATTATTTTTGTGTCCAAATCGTCACATTTATTGTTGAGCAGCCACAGTTTATTTTCATGCAATCACGTGCCTCTCTGCCTGTCAACCATTTCAAGTTTTCTCTTTTTTCCTTTCTTTATGCCACCATGTCCTTCAGATCTTAGGTCAATGCAAGTAAAATCAACATTTTTGTCTTTGGTTCTGCCGCTTTCTTCTTATTAGCTATACATGGTTAAATAAATGCTAAAAGACCACACAATGGAAATACATTGACTTTCGCTGTGGGTTAGATTTTGAATGCTGGACATACTGATCGATGGGAAATTTTCAAGTTTTCATCATGAATGTCATCATGAAACGGTAGGCCTAAAAAATGTAGCTGAAATTACATTTTGAATGGTGTCTGTACATTAAAGCGGTTCAGCTGAAATCCTTGCAAGCATCTGTGGAGAAGAAAAATAAAATCTTTGAGGACTCTATCTCTGCAGTCCTGCCTTGCACTGTGATAACTGAATGAAATCATGTGCGCGTGGTGGTGAAGGATGAGAAGAGCCTCACTGGGGCCTCAGTTGTAGAGGAGGAAGG
>NW_015612952.1:0-776 GCF_001515605.1 Sinocyclocheilus anshuiensis
TGGGCAAAGGCCGACCAAATGCCACTACTGGCAGAAAGGGTGTTACCATGATGGCCTCCACTGTACAAGAGGAAAGAAAGGAGAAAAAAAGAACATCTGAGAAATGATGGTATATAATATGATAACAGCTTTTTGTTCATAAATACAATACAAAAATAATACTTTATGAAATGAATCTAGGAGACATACCATTGTCCACATCAGGATAAAACGAGGACAATTCTGGCTCGCTCTCCTGAACATTTGTCTTTTTCTTCTCCATGCGCTGCTGCAGTCTTTGAAGCATACGCTGTTCACGTATTCTCTGAATGTCCCATCTAACAGAAGAAAGAAAGCAAGAAAATTAAAAGCAAGTGTTGTTTCAGGCAGTTAATAACTGTACATAAACAGTGAAATTTTAATGACAGTTATTCATTTGAAGTATATTACTATATTTGTTGTGAAGAAACCTTGCCATAAAATTTGAATCGGTTAAGGGAACTCATTTAACCGCAAGCTGGAACTGATATCTTTATTATTATATATGCATATATTTAAGTAGGTATTAAGTAAGCCGAATATCAATTAATTTTAGTCTCAAGTAAATATCACAATATAACTCATAATTCACGTCATGCAAGGATCATGTGACACTGAACGCTAGAGTAACGGCTGCTGAAAACTCAGCTTTGCCATCACAGAAATTTGGATCTTTTGAATTACATTTCAAACTTTGTTAAAACAGACAACAGTTTATTTTAAATTGTAATAATATTTCACAATATTAATGTTTTTAC
>NW_015612953.1:0-777 GCF_001515605.1 Sinocyclocheilus anshuiensis
GTGTTGCGTTTATAATTTTGTTCAGTGTATATATATATATGTATAGTATACACAATTACAAACGCGATAGACACACACACACACATACATATATATAAATATATATATATGCTATGATATTCACTTAAGTGACTTACATTTTAGTTGTTATAAAAGATTCAGTGACTAATTCAGGTGATTTGCCACCACCTACTGGAGGTTGTAGTTTCATATTTTAATACATTTTATTTATCATATTTCTGTATTCATATTTTTTTATATAGCCTATAGAATGTTTTTTTTCTAAAGATGATTCTCCCAATATTATGACAACATTCATCAAGTAGCCTACAATTATAAGGACATGAATACTGTTCTCTGAATGTTTTATGATAACATTATGAAAACATTTAACAATTAATTATTAATTACGTTTAGCAATTATATTAATAACATTACAGGAACATTCTAAGAATGTTGTTCTAAAAACGTTTTCTCTCAACATTATAAGAACATTCATCAAGTTCAAATAACATCCTAAAGACGTTCCAAGAACATTGTTCTAAGAATGTTTTCTATCTGTGTTACAAGAACGTTAACAACGTTCTAAGAATGTTCCAAAAACATTATTTTAATAACGTTTTGTACTAACATTAACACAACTTTTAAAGAACGTTATGTTCTGGGTATTTGGACAAGGGGAATGTCTCCCGTTTGATACAGTGGCTGAGAGAGCTCAACATGCTGCAAATAGAAAAAACACCAGCAAATTAAGAAAACATCTTCATTAGTTTGACA
>NW_015612954.1:0-777 GCF_001515605.1 Sinocyclocheilus anshuiensis
CTGGTAAGATATCTGTACTTTTACTTGAGTGTGGCTTTCAGGTACGTTATACACCACTGATATTAGCTAAACTGCAGCGAAGCGGAGCTTGAGGTTTATTCAGCATTATTCTGGCCTCAGGCAAGTCTGCAGTACTCTTCCGAGTATAAGTCATCTGTGTTAGGAAGATAACGTTTGTATACTCATTCACAGGCAGAAAATAATTACAGTAATCTCAAAACTTATCTGTGACGTGCCAAAAACTGCATCTGTGTGTCTGAAGGACACAACAAATGCAGGATAAGGAGATAAGACCCCCACAGAAAATAAACAGTGCGTGAGTCACACACACAAACAGGATGATTTCAGCCATTCAACTGTTCAGCTTGAATGCTGACTTACTATTTTCAGAATGTAATTTGGTATTGTTTCAGAACATTGACACATTTCATGCAGAGGTCACAACAGGGTCACTTATTTTTTTCTGAAATTCTCAGAAAAAAATACATTTTTGAAAGTGGTTTTGTCAATAAGTCTTTTGTGATCTTTATCAAATATTACATAGTACTGTTCAAAACTTTTTTTTTTTAAGATATCAGCTTTCATTGAGCTCAGACACATTAAATTGATTGTCAAAAGTGACAATAAAGACATTTATAATGTTTCAAAAGATTATCTTTTCAAATAAATGCTGTTCTCTTAAACTTTCTTTTCAAAAATCCTGAAAAAATGCATCATGGTTTCAATAAAAAAATTTTAAAGGTCCCCTGAAATGCTTAGAAACACGCAGCGTTACTC
>NW_015612955.1:0-776 GCF_001515605.1 Sinocyclocheilus anshuiensis
CGTTCACTCATCAAACATGCAGCTGCTCGTTCTGTCTGCAGAGTGAAATGTGCATAATGCATAGAGACTCTGACTCACTGTGCTCTTTCACTGGCCGATCTGAATCAGGCTCACTGTCAGAGTGAAAGATTGATTCTGTGTATGAGCGTTGTACTTCATGAGTGCACAGCATTAGATGAACATCAGATGAGCTGAATCACTGGCGTGGCTGTGAAACGGAGCTGATTGACTGTGCGGGAGTTCATAAAGAATATTCTGAAACGCATATATAGCATGGTCATTCTCCCTCAGTGTGCATAAAGGAGAAACATGTTTACAGTAAACACACTTATGAAGGAAATATACTTTATAAGGATATATACTTATAAATCAAGTTGGCTGGGTTAAAAAGCAGAAATGTTAATGTCAAAGGCAACAGACAGGGAAAAACACAAGTCAGTTTTATGCCTCTAAAAAAACACCTACTGCACAATATAATGAAATATGTGCATTTAATATGTATTAGAATAAACAGCTGCTAAAATATGGTACAACATTTTTAATGTGATTCTTTCTAAACAAGTATCATAGACATTATGCAAAACATTACTTCAGCTATAAGTATTTTTTATCAATACTGTGGGCCTTTTGCTACATGCTGATGAGCCTTTTACTTCTTGCCACTGGATACATTTAAACAACAACATCTTCACAAGATGTTAATTGATGGACTGGAGTGGATTATTGTGATGTTTTATTCAGCTGTTTGGACTCTCATTCTGACGGCACCCATTCAC
>NW_015612956.1:0-777 GCF_001515605.1 Sinocyclocheilus anshuiensis
CTTTGGATTTGAGACTTTAGTCTTTGCAACTTTACAGATCATCTTGAAACACTCCAAAGAAAAAGGAAATATTTAAATCAGTATGTCTCGAGTTATCTGTCAGTAAATATGTTACTATATTTGAACTATACTTAGTATGAAAGAAATGTATTTTAAATATATTACTTTTTTACTAGGGGTGTCACGTGATTTATCAAATCTTTGATTAATTTGTCATATCCAGATCAATTACACTATTGATAAAAGCCCTGTTAGCAGGTAATCATGTTTAAAAGAATTCATATGAATATAGCTTGCTATTAATGACCTACTTTTAATACTTATTACATGAATGCATGTAATAAGAATGCATAAATATGCAACATCTTTACAGAGGCTGCTTTTACAGTTTAAAAAATAAAACCCACTGTAATGTATAAATCGACAAGTTGCATGTAATGTAAATAATATTTCCTTTCTTTCTGTCTTACAGGATTACTTGCAGATAAAGCTGTGCTTCTCCATCATGCACATGCACTCACCTCTTTAACTCTTTATCCCCCACACATACAGATATGTCACCTGGATATAATTATAAGCTTATAATGAATAAATTACATCCATACCCTAGTTTTAGTCAGTCAGATACAGGTAGTTCCAGTATCACTTTTTAGTCAATTTAGTTTTTAAGAAAGTGCATATACCGTAACTTTTTTTATTTTTATAAAAGCATTTTCATACTGACTGCGTCAGGCTGCGTTAGGCTAACCGAGACTTGTCATTTGCACTTATATATTG
>NW_015612957.1:0-777 GCF_001515605.1 Sinocyclocheilus anshuiensis
TAAAATTCTTCGGTCAAAAGTGACCGAAGACCGCACAAGGGTTAAGTAAATAGAAATCCTTTGTAACATTCTAAATATCTTTACTGTCACATTTTAAATCAGTATGGCATAAAATGAATAAAAGTATTAATGAAAAGTATTAATTACAGTAATTATTAAACAATTTCAATATTTTTTTATTATTAGTTTCAATAATAGTAGTTGTAATCCTCTAACTATGGTAAAAATATTGGTTTTACTTGTGGATACTGTGGCTTTACGTAATACATTAATAAAAATGCTAGAGCTGAAGCATGATTACTATGCAAAAACTACAGTAAATTTGCATTTAATGCGTATGATAAATAACGCAATCACATGTAGCTCTGCTCAGAGCTGTATTAAATTAAAGTAAGGCAGTGCAAAGTCAAAGGGGACCGCTTCGGCTGAATTTGAGTCCACAATGGGCCAGATTAATGCAATAAAGCCAAAAGGCTTCAAGCATTGATTCCAAGAAAACTGCACCCTGCTGTCTCATTCTCTCATCTCAGATCATATACCCTCAGCTACTCATTCTCCTAATAAAGACAAAATGCTGGAACAAAATAACCATCCTGAGTGTAAGGAAACAAAGGGCATTGATTTGACCTGTGCATGGAAGCAGATATCATCAGCAAAGAGTGTCAACCCATCTGATGTGCTAAAAGCAGGTAACTGCCGCAGGCACAGAGAAAGAGAGAGTGAGCGCACAACGCCGGAAGTGGAGACGGGTTGTTTGCCTCCATCCATCACAGAAGC
>NW_015612958.1:0-777 GCF_001515605.1 Sinocyclocheilus anshuiensis
TAACCCACTGCTGGACAGCTTCACTCGGCTGCGCTTCCCTGAAGTATGGAGCTGCGTGCCATCTCTATGGAAAGTGGCCAGTTGCAATGGATGCATCTACGTTTTTAGGGACAAATGCAAGAAAGGTGACGCAAACACTTTGAAATTGAATCCTGCCACATCGGTTGTCTCGGTAATCAAGGCAATCAAAATCCTCCTCACAAACTGGCAGTTTGTTTTGGCCTGAGATTTTCAAGTAATGCGTGGGACCATGATAAATGTACTATGGTGATATCAGTTATGGTCTGTGATATTGATTCAGTAGACAGCAGTCATGTAGAAGTTGTTACTGTGATACAGTGGTACAAGCTTTATAATGTCATGTGAAGTGTTACACAGTAGGACACCGTAAAGTGTTAATGAAGGCCAAATGTAATGTGTGATGTTTGTCATTTGCAGTTTACTTGACCATTGGAGTTTGTCAAGTTTTGGTGAAACCTTCCAACGTGTGGTTCATTTGGATTTCAAAAGGGATTTATATTCATTTTTTTTTTAACTGTTAACATTCCGCAACATGCATCTTTAATCTAAATCCACAAGGACTAATCTGAACACAACACTTACTGAATTAGCTGAATACATATGCAATGTATACAGCTGTGAATTGGATATTGTAACTGCCCTCTAATGAGTGATAATGTGCAATATATGGTGTCTTTCATGTCTGCCAACATACTCTGAACATAAGGAAATAATTATCAGTGCAAAATATCCTCAAGACAGCTGACAAAAATATTT
>NW_015612959.1:0-777 GCF_001515605.1 Sinocyclocheilus anshuiensis
GTACGCATAAGCAGCACATTCCAGACAACAGCTTCTCACCGGAGCATGCAGTTGTGGAGCTTACTATTATATATAGCATATTAGACAGCACATTGGCCTGGGGAACTGTTGTGTGCAAGTTTAAGTTTCAAGTATAATGACTGTAACCCACAGGATAATAGCTGCAACACAAGTCATACAGGAGCACTGCTGCTGTAAACACCACAAAGATTTTGGTACATAGTAGGGACCAGGATGCACTGAACAATCGAGCTGCCACAACAGAGTGTCGCCGGCGCCATCATCTTCATGACTAGTGGAACCCCACAGCCCAGAAAAAAGGGGGGTCGGGCTTTTCAGCCATCAGTGCACAAGCAGTGACATGAATCATATAGCAGCGACAACTCAAGAAGCAAGTGAAACTAGCCAACCTTGAGCAAGCAGTCTTGAACTGAAAGGACCTGAAAAAACATTTTTTATGAAATATGGCAATTTTGTTCTGCAAAAGCCATTCAGCCACTGAACAAACATCCTGAATAGATATCCCTTTAGACCATGCCCATGACGAGGCATGCCTCTCGTAGAGTGGGCTCACACACCAGTCGGGCCCGTTTTTTTTTTTTACATTCTGTGATTAATAAGCCAGAGCTACCACATCCACAATCCAGTGGGATAGCCTCTGTTTTCGATAAAGGCATTCCCTTGGTGCGGCCGCCATTACATACAAAAAGCTGTTCAGTAGGGCTACTATCAAGATATACCTTGACTTCAATACCAGTTACTGAACGATACTTTTTT
>NW_015612960.1:0-777 GCF_001515605.1 Sinocyclocheilus anshuiensis
AATTTCTTAAATATTAATTAAAATAAATAAAATTATATCGGCCACACTGCTTTCCAAGATATCGGTATCGGCTGTCAAAAAAAACAATATCGGTCGACCACTACTGCTCACTGTGTTTGCCCTAATGCTTTTCCCCATAGGTGCTGTCATGCAGTCATTTATTAGCTAAGTTAGCATTATTAGCCAAGTTATTGTCTACGCAGTTTCCTGTTTTTACATTTGTTACCTTTCTTCTTCCCTGGGGATGTTGTGTTGCTGACACTCTGAAGACCTGTTTTGTGAATAATGTACTTTTATTGTTGCTGAGCTTTGAAGCTGACTGAAGTAGAGAGAAGGTGAAAATGTTTTCAGCTTGCTGCAATTCCAAAAACTAGGTTTCAATAGCTCAATGTGCAACAGTGTTTTATTTTATCTAAACCAGACTGAGCTGGGTGTAATAAATTGAACTGGAGAATGATTATGATCAAACTTAACAGAAAAAGTAATTGAATGCCAGCAGACTCCTATTAGATCCTTATTGTTTTAAACTACTCTTATTAGCAAATGTGGCTGGAAAATGCAATTGAGGTTGAGGGCCGGACCTTGTAAGAACTCAAGGGAATACTGAAGAGTTCCTTTTATAATAGATTGTAAATTGCTGGCGATGCCCAACTTTTTCCAAGTTTCCCTTAATACATGAAGAGGGCTATTGACCGTGTCAGAGGGGACGATTCACATTTTTCTTTAACCATTTGAGACGTTCATTTGTACTTCACATACATACTCAGAGCTCAGAAA
>NW_015612961.1:0-777 GCF_001515605.1 Sinocyclocheilus anshuiensis
ACACACACACACACACACACTCACTCACTCACTCACTCACAGAGACACACACACACACTATCCTACCCACACTGTGTTAAATAAATAAGTAGCTCCTGTCAAAGGAAAGGAACATGATAAATCCACACCAGTTAACAATGAGAGAGATGGGCTGATCTCTTGGTGAGTATTTGCATATGCTACTAATGTGATCACCCATGACATTCAGTCCCTGGACAACCAGTGTTTGTTTTCTGCTGGACGTGATATTCACTGGCTGCATTAGTGCTAAATAACAAGTCATCTGAGTTCCCATTGCTTTTGCTGTCTACTGTGACGTCTACATATGGCAGCTTCCTTTTAGGGCAACATCCAAACTGACTGATTCAGAACAATACAGTGAATAACACAAATATTGGGTAAAATTGTGAATTTCTTTTCTATTCTTTTTGCTATAAGCAGCCTATTGTGCTTTCAAAAATTTGGGATTTTTATCATTGCAGTGCATTCTGGCATTGTTCTTCACAAAGGACATATGCAATGCTGCTTTAATTTGGAGAAATTAAAGAAAGCAACATCATTTGGAGTACGTACCCCCTGTACGATACGATACGATATGCAACTCACTAGATTGCAGCCACTGTTTAGTATGATTTGGGGTGATTTATAGACCGTCTTCTTGGTTGTTTGTGTTTTTAACATAAATCTGTCAGTCCTGCCAAATGATTTTAGTTATATTGATTAATATAACACACAATAGAGTGGGGGAACTATGACGTCACTTTGTAGGCCGATCGG
>NW_015612962.1:0-777 GCF_001515605.1 Sinocyclocheilus anshuiensis
TTAGTGCCGTACAGGATCTCCTTCATCGCCACCAGACATTTCGACACCTCCTCTGAAGCCTGACGAACACAAAAAAAATCACTTTTACACAATCACTACAAAACATGGTGATAACTCAATACAACTCAGGCATTTCCACACATGTGGGCAAAGCATATGGTATCAATGCCACATATTGCTCTGAACACCTAAAAGAATTCTGGGTAATTTCACATGTAAGCTCATTACACAAAGAACATCATTAGCTATTTATCAGCTGCTGAAAGAGCTCGGTTTGAAAGTGTGGAGGTATTGTGGAGCCTAAGGGTTTTCCCTTCAGCTGGAAGAGCCCCAGGCCCTCGGAGTAACAATCAGCAGGTTCCCAGCACTTCAAACGCTTGACTTTAGCACAGGGCTGCTGAAAAGAGCCTTAGTGGGCAGGTGAAAATGAGCAAGAGGTCGGGCAGTGGAGCGATATTCCCACCTCTCCGACATCTTTCTACTCACAGCACAAATACGAGCGATTCCAGGAACCCGACCTCTCGCTCAATTTGGGTCTAAAAAAGATGTGCTGAAAATGAGGTTCATATCCAGTAAATTGAGCCACTTATTGACACTGAGATTAAAATTAAATAGTGGGCAAATTTATCTGAACTACACCTACTTCCACCAGGGTTATTATAGTTTATTTATGTTTTAACGCCATATCAGCAACGATGGCTATATTCAAGGCAACATTAACAGTATCATTTTAATACATCATTTACAATAATATAACATTTTCTTAAGAAGCAATCA
>NW_015612963.1:0-777 GCF_001515605.1 Sinocyclocheilus anshuiensis
TTTGATAACAGACAGTCTGTTCCTCTCTGAGAGGGACACATTTCTATTGCCAGTGGAGAGAGAGACAGCTGGTCCTGTCACTGAGCCCGGCCATCCTGCAGTAGGTGGTAAAACTCCGGAGAGGGATATCATTTCCAGCTCAAGCTAATTACTGAGGCTGCATGCTCTCATCGGACTGTGAATGACAGTGATGCAGAAGACATTTAGTTTTATTTCAATGTCCTGTTTGTGAGTTTAAATACACATGAAGTGGGTAAATAGTTTATTTCAAATTTATTTTCTACACTATTGTGAATAGTAATAGACAGTCCCACTGCTAATTACGATGATATTATAAAGATGAAAATGTAAAATAATTTTAAGGCACACAAAGCCTATCAAGAAAATGTCTATATTTGATAGCAAAAATATAAATTATTATTTTTTTTAAATAAAGGCAATTATATGTTGCATAAACTAAATGATTTAAAACATTTTAGTGACTTTTTTAATTTTTAATTAAACTAATTCCTAGTATGAGCGTAGTGGACTAGCATTAGTATTAGTACTGTTTTAGTACCAGTACAGTAGTATAAGACCACTATCAGTAGAGTACTAGTATCACAATAATGTTATAGGACTGATGCAGGTATAGTAGTATAGCACGAGTATTATTACCTTACTAGCATTAATATAGTAAAAGTATCAGTATAGCGATATAGCAATAGCATTAGTAACTCCTGTTTTACTCTCTACTGAAGCCTGATTTGTTCACGTTTATGTAGCTGCACAAACCAA
>NW_015612964.1:0-777 GCF_001515605.1 Sinocyclocheilus anshuiensis
TTTGAAAACAAAAAATGGACAAATTCCCTTTTTTTTTATTATTGATTTGAAATGTGCATTTCCTGATCGTTTTATCGCAATTTAACCCCTCTGTGAACCCCTCTAATATGTCATTGTGATACTGTTTTCCTCCAGAATGAAAAAGACACAGTGCCATTCTTCACACAATCAGACTGTACCATCACCTCTCAAACGGGATCCAGGGCCTTCAAAATCCCCCTGTCCATTCACCAGCGAATCTGTGCCACCTTCGACACAGCGAATGCCAAGGGCAAAGACTGGCAGCTCTTAGCGCAGAAACTGCATATAGACAGGTGAGAAATTTATGCAAAAACACACAGCAGACATGCTTTGTCCATAAGCAAGCATACAGAAGGATGACATACATGCTCAAATACAAACATATGGACTTCCTCGCGTCTAATTTGCTACATATTCTTCCAGCACATGGTCGCATTAACCTTCGGCAAAGCCACAGGCAGTAACTATGGGGCTGTAATGAGATCGAACTCATGCATCCTGCAACCGCCAGTTCCAGGAAAACATACCTCTCATCTATGACAATACATGAACACAGATATACTAACCCTTAAAGGGACAGTTCACCCTAAAATGCAAATTCTGTCATTATTTACTCACCCTCATGCCATTAAAACCTGACGTGCTTTCGTCTAACAGTGCCGTATTTGAACGCGAGACATTTTTTTTTACTCTTTTTGTTTTTTTTTGTGGATTTTATTTATATATATATATATATATATAGAGAGAGAGAGAGAG
>NW_015612965.1:0-777 GCF_001515605.1 Sinocyclocheilus anshuiensis
CCTGCTGGTCAAAGGCAGCATCACACACTGACATCCACGTCTGATTATGAAGTATCTCTAACCTCCCAGAGCAGCGAGAGCCTCCAAGCAGCCTGACTTCTGAAACAACACAGATAATTTACATAGTTGTTAACACCAGCAGCAATAATAACAGTAGATTTATAGAAAAAATATTCCTTAAATTTAGATTTCTTAGAGATATATTTTTTACATCTCTGAAACAATTTTTTAGCTAAACATTTACAGTACAGTATTTACATTTACAGTAATTTCTGATAATTTCATAACAAAGAAAAACACTCATCACACATACACGAGTGGAATTCTTATCACTCAGACAAAAAAACATTTAGGGAGAAAAACACTACAAAAAGCACTAGCTAATGCTTTTTAACTAAGCCACAGAAAAAACGTTAAGGAGTTGAAACTTTTTGTAGAGTTAATTAACAATTTTCAGTACACACGGAAGAGATGTACAGATGTTACATCTGATACAGAGGTTATTATTATTATTTTTTTGGTATACATGTACAACCTAAAAAAAATATTAGAGTTTATTAGACTTTAAAATCAGAGAAAAATATTAGAGAGTGATGTAGTAATTTGGAACAGCTCACCTGAGCAGATGACTCCAGAAACTTTAGAATGAAGACTTAGAGAAGATGGAGATTTACCCCATCCTGATGAGCCACAGTTTTTCAGCGTAGACTCTGATCCAGTACACATGACAGTACTCATCCAGATCGGTCCTGTTCCTGATCCAAAATGAGCATCACC
>NW_015612967.1:0-778 GCF_001515605.1 Sinocyclocheilus anshuiensis
AAAAATTGGTACCAATTAAGAAATAAGTGCTTTTCTGTTCAATGTGTCCAGCACTGTTTTTGAAAGACTGCAAGAACTCAACACATTTCCTGACATCCTTCAGTCAAGGGCAGGCCATGTGAATGATTGGAACATCTCAGAAACAGATCTCAAACTGATTGTACTGTCTTTATGTCGAGAATAAACACAGTAGCCAGAAAAGGGTCTAATATGCATCTAGGCAGAAACGCTGTTGCATTGAAGAACTGTTTCCAAAAAACAATGCTGTGTCAGTATTTGGGTGAATTTTGTAAAACCTGTCAAGAACTTTTTATTATTATTTTTTTCAGTAAATCAAAAGAACAAAAAATATATATAATTTGGTCATCTCATTAAAATTTAGCACAACTTAAGTAAATATAGTTAATAACAAATAATGTTTTTAAATATTTCATTTTCATTAATGTAATGCATCTGGATGTTTTGAGATAGTAAATTTTATTCTCAATTATCATATTACAGTAAAGAGTTTTTTGCATTTTGGTAATGAGTCATACTATTTTTATTTGTTTATTTTTCATTACAGAGCCAGAATATATTTTAGACTTTTTTTTTGCATTACTGTAACAAGCCTGAATATTTTTATTTAATAAAAATAATCAAGAGTTTATATATAATAATAATAATTCTCTGAAAAAAAATATATTATTTTGCATTATAGTAATGTCGTTTTTTTGTTTTGTTTTTTGCAGCATTCACCCATTTAGCTTTTTTTTTTTTTTTTTAAATACAACCTACA
>NW_015612968.1:0-777 GCF_001515605.1 Sinocyclocheilus anshuiensis
AGAAGAGGAAGAGACATATGATGACATTGAACGAGCTACCACACCTCCACCACCACGTCCTGGGCCAGCATCTGCACCAGTTACAACCCCGAATCTGGGACAAACCCCCCAAAGCAGCCGTGAGGAATGGAAGGACCAAGCAGGAACTCAAGAAGATGAAGAAGAGGACGAAGAGGACATTTATGAAGTGCTTCCAGGTACAGAAAAAAACAATGTATCTCATTGATCAGCCCTTTTAACAAAACAGGGTTTAATATTGGATTATCCTCATAAAAATACTAAAAAATACTGACATCAGTTTTTGAGGGGATTTTGGAACAAAGTAACTGAGGTTGTAATCATCAACTCTACTGTGTTGAACACCATCAATAAAAGCATATACATCAAGATCTGGTCACCCAGAGTGATAGCAGGACCCTCAGAGGACCTAATGAGATCTGAGGAGAAATACATCACTCTGGAGTGCTGTCATATTCACCTTACTTTGCCATGTGTGCTGGGCAGCTGAGCTGGCCACAGATGGCGGATCGAGTGACCACCTCTCTCACTTTTCCGCCCTTCATTCATCTCTCTCTCATCTTCTTACGCCTCTCAGATTTTCAGTTTGGAAAAGTGCTGAGCAGGTCTTGTAGACTGAATGTAGTGTGCTGATATATTAACTAATCTCATTTATCATACCATTCAAACATTTGGGGTCAGTAAGATATTTTTAAGAAATTAATACTTTTATTCACCAAGGATGCATTAAATTGATCAAAAGTTACAGTAAAGACATTT
>NW_015612969.1:0-778 GCF_001515605.1 Sinocyclocheilus anshuiensis
GTTTTACAACTTTTCCTTTTTTTAATCTTTAGCCTGATGATGGACAGACATCCATGCATTATGACGCTGAGGTGAAGCTGTCCAAGCAGTCGCTGATGGAGATCCAGAAGCTTTTGAATGAAGAGAACGACTGGACCACTGGAGCCATGGATGAGGCTCTCAGTCAAATTCTGCTCAGATTCAAACTCCACGACCACGAAGCCTGGAAGTGGCGTTTCGAAGATACATTTTATGTAGATGCTGATACCGCTCTGAAGGTCAGTTCTTGTAAAAGCATTCCAAGATAATTTAAATAATTGCATTAAAATTATTTTCGAAAGACTGGTGTTTTGCAGCAATCTCAGAAATAATAAATGCAATATGTGCTGTTTTTTGTTCTACAGGTTTCTTTGATTGTTCTGATTGTCGTAGCCATAATCAGCACTGAGCTCTGGTCTGTGGTCTGCTGGTTTGTCCAGTTCAGAAGAATGTTTGCTGTGTGCTTTTTTATTAGCTTGATCTGGAACTGGTTCCATCTTTATATGGTAATTATTCTTGTGCTGTTGACTGTCCAAGACTGTTTAGCTAAAGCAGTACTGAATAGATAACAATGAAGAGTTGAAAGGTGTGTTTACTGTATTGTACAATGAAGAGTTAAATTGGTTTAAATATTTCTCCATGGCTAGGTTTCCTTTGCAGAACACAAGAAGAACATTGTGGAGGTGGAGAGCTTCAATGGCAAATGCACTGGGCTGAAACAACTGGACTGGAAGGACAGTTTATCAGGTAAGGTGATTAA
>NW_015612970.1:0-778 GCF_001515605.1 Sinocyclocheilus anshuiensis
AAAAAAAAATAAGAATAATTGTACATTTTACAGTGAGAAACAATAAAAGGACACATCAAATATGATAATATTTTATTTAACTTTTGTTTCTGTTCTTACTTGTGTTATCACATACATTAGGGTGTTTTAACATTTCAAATATTAATACTTAATATTATTTACTTAATGTTTAGTGCATTATCTTAGTTTTAGAGGTGTTTAGACCCTGTACAGCATCTATGTACAAATACTGGCTTTATTTTCTGGACAGCCAACTTACAATGAGCTTTAGATTCATCATGTGGTTTCTGTTTGACCACCTTCATTATTATGCTGCATTTACAAAACAGATGTGGGTAGTTCAAGTTGTTTGGTATTTTAACATCACATGACAATTATATACTGTTATAAGGTGTAAAACAATATGCCATCTTGTAATACCTGAAACATTGCCACTGTATTTTTTTATTGTGTATTTCTGGGAAGCACAGGGTGTTTTAGAGGTTTGCAGCAGGTTGTGATGTGATGGAGCTGGTTTACTCACCTGATCTGAGGTCAGCGCTGGCTGTCTGGATCTACAGCCTGTAATAATGATATCAAACACTGCGTTTCCTCTGATATCATTCAGAATGAGTGTGTGTTAATCAAGGAAATCAGGCTCGTCAGCATCAAACCACACACACACACACACATTTGGTCCTCATAGGTATAGTCAAAACGATTGACTATACAGGACTCTGAGCATTTATTTAAATGTGTGTATGTGTGTGTGTGTGTGTGTATGTGTGTGTGTGTGTGT
>NW_015612971.1:0-778 GCF_001515605.1 Sinocyclocheilus anshuiensis
AACCGCTCCGATTGATTCAAACTCGTGACTTCGATCATTCCGTTCATGCGATTCATTAGAGAGAGAAAAAAACAGATCAAAAGAGCCATTCATTTTCGACATCGCTTGTAATGATTTTAAAAAGCACGTATAGTGAAACGGAGCTTTTCGAAACTCCTAATCAGTTAAACCATTGCGTCGCAAAATTATTCGCTGTTTCGAATCATTTTACAAAAAATAAAAAATACTATTTAGGTCCCGATCTATTTGAAGTCCCGATCTGAATCAAATTAATCGTGATCCGATTCATTTGACTCAGATCGGGACTTCAAATAGTATCGAATAGATCGGGACCTAAATAGTATTTTTAATTTTTTGTAAAACATACTCCAATAATCTTTGTTTTATTTACAATTTAGAAAAACATATTTTTACAGTGTAGATCATCATAGAGACCAGTGGTTTGGAAATTGTTTTTATAATCTAATTAGGTTTTTGGGAAACACAGCCCAGGTAGCTTCAGTGTTGAAATTAGTATAAACATACAGTATATTCTTCACTGAGACAAAACTAAG
The DNA here is from genome assembly GCF_001515605.1 of Sinocyclocheilus anshuiensis. Classification (NCBI taxonomy): domain Eukaryota; kingdom Metazoa; phylum Chordata; class Actinopteri; order Cypriniformes; family Cyprinidae; genus Sinocyclocheilus; species Sinocyclocheilus anshuiensis. The sequence continues at coordinate 555 of NW_015612971.1, forward strand.
AACTTTAGCATATAAATGTTTATAGTAATATTTTGCATCTACTACCATTTCAAATTTCTCTTCAGTTCCAACTTTCCTTGCACTCTATAAACTACACCATAGAAAACCTTGGCATGACACATATAATAAGGTATAAAAAGTCCAAAAATAGAATCTAGAACAGTTTTCATAGTCAAACCTTTCATTATTTTGTCAAAAAAAAAAAAAAATCAATAAAAAGTACT
>NW_015612972.1:0-775 GCF_001515605.1 Sinocyclocheilus anshuiensis
GCTATCGGGCTGTCAGATGTGAGCTAGGATATAATCTTCTGCCCCGACTCTCTGGTGCACCTCAGCTCAGTATTAGGCCGGTGGCCGGTGGGTTTGCTCAATGTTCAGAGAGGGCTTTAATCATGACTCAATGAGGATGACCTGTCTTGTTGACCTGTAAACCAGAGGAGTTCCACATGTAAATGAGTGCAAATAATCAACATTCATGTCGTTGTAGAGGCCCTTGCACAGAAAGTCTAAATGAGTCGTGTTGTTTCATGATTACTATGTAAATGTGAACTATTAAGTAAAGGTGTAAAATTATTTTGTTTTGTTCTGATTAGATTATGTAAGAAGCCACATTAATTAGAATGCAAATGGGAAATGATGAGCTTCGATAATGCATAATGTAAAAGTTTGAATAAATCATGATCTGAGTAGATACTTAGCAGATTACTTCAATGTTAAGTTATCACAATAATTCCTGCTGTTAAAGGGATAGTTAAAAAAAAAAATCTGGCATAATTTACTCACCTTCATTATCGATATTCTGTCTTCTGCAGAACACAAAAGAAGATAGATGTTTTGAAGAATAATCAAACAGTTTTGGTTACAGTTCACTTCCACTGTATGGACAAAACAACAATTTTCTTTGAGAAAAAAAATCATACAGGTCTGGATGGAACAGCATGAGAGTGAGTAAATTATGACAAAATACTGATGTTTCTTTAAACAGCCTATTATAAGTTAACTCTCTCTCTCTCTCGCTCACACACACACACACACACACACACAC
>NW_015612973.1:0-778 GCF_001515605.1 Sinocyclocheilus anshuiensis
GCAGCTTTGGTGAGCATTAGAGACTTCTTCCAAAAACAAATAGTATAATGTAAATCTTTGTATGTAAAATTAAAAATAATGTTAAAGCAATACATTATTTAATCATTAAACATTAATCAACAAAAATATATACTTCATGTAACATTGGTTATACATATTCACAATACAGTAACTGAGCCTCACTAGGGACCTACACAACAATACAGATTCATTGTTGCCATATAGCTTTGAAACTGATATGGAGACAGATGATGAGTAACCACAGAACTAGAAACGAGATTAAACACTTGTGTGGGGGGTCTCTGTGGAATAGGGTCAAGATCCAAAGACAGGATTAAAGAATAGAGGCCAACAGGACTGGACCTTGTGGTAAATTCAATCAGATTGTCCTCATGAAAACCGGTGGCTGATCTTTACTCAGCTGTCCTTCAGAAAAGGACAAGCCATTTCAGTCGCAAGCCTAACAGAAGAAGACTCCAATGAGATAACATGTCTGAAGCTATGAGGATACATTTTCCTGTTTAATGCTGAGCATTTTTTAGACAGATTTTCAGTGTGGTGCTCACCTGTGCAAAACTCGACTGGTGTAGGTGGGTCGTTGTTATGCAGGTTCAATTTAGCATTAATAAATGGTTGCTAGGGTGTTTTAGCTGGTTGCTAGGTGCTTACTTACTGGCCCAAGTCAAAAGAGCTGTCAAATCTCTATGGTATTCTGGTCCCTAGACAGTAAAGATTTTAGCGCCACTAAAGATTGTTTTGAAAGTGCAGCAGAGTCTGT
>NW_015612974.1:0-778 GCF_001515605.1 Sinocyclocheilus anshuiensis
ACTTCCGTGTTTACAGTCGTCAGAGCTTTCCCTCCAGTTCTTTCTAAAGACGCTCTCCGAGCTTCCTGCCACTCAATCCCCGCCCCGAATCTGATTGGCCTCTACTCTGGTCAACGCCCCAAGAAAAAGGCAAGACGATTGGTCAGGTGTAGGATTTCGAACGCGACGCCAATACTATTGGACAACAAGCGCTGTCACTCAAACTTTAGACAGCCCAGTGGAATAACAATGCTTCCGCCATCAAATTAGCTCTAAAATCTACACATTCACAGGAAAAAAAAGTCACTCGACACTTTTACAGCAACACATTTCAGGTCATAAAAGACAAAGTTACGTTTAAAGGAATAATTAAGCGATAAACGTTACTCACTGAGCTTAACACTGAGCGCTGAAATGTGCAGAACGCAGTGCGACCACGTTTAGATAACGGGACATCTGCGACATGAAGCAAACATGGATTTTATTACTCAAACTCGATGTTTTCGACATACATTTTAACACTATTAATTAATAAAAAATGCGGTTATAATGTAGTTGCTCCGCGTGTGCTTTTTTATCCGATATGCCACATTTCCTTTGACGACGAGGCATCAAAAATAAATCAATCGTTAAACGTAATGCTCTCAGGCGCTATTTTATTACAGATAAAATGCACTCACTAGATTAACTAAAATTCACATTTTAGAAAGCTGTATTTCAGAGTTAAAAATAAAACTCCGTGTCCTTCCGACTGCAGACAGCGTGGCAAAGACGTAGGAAAGACAACATCTCTCCCACT
>NW_015612975.1:0-778 GCF_001515605.1 Sinocyclocheilus anshuiensis
GTGTAAATGTTCATTAGATGAGTGCCATGTTTCGTGTGTCATCGTCACTGATGCTTAGACAATCTCCATCTCTCCGCAGCTGACACAAGACAAGATATCTTGCCTGCCGAACCGATTCACGGATCTCTCTGGCGGAGACCGAGACTGCAGTCACCTGCGGCAGGAGAACGAGAGTCTGTGGGAGTTCGCCATCACCAAACGTCTCGGTCCGAACGTCGTGGAGGTGTTCGGCCGGAAGAACGGCCTGGATATCCACCAGTACGAGTTCGTCAACCACTTCTGCTACGAACGGGCCGTGCACTGGTACGGAAAGTACTTCCCCTACCTAGTGGTGATCCACAGCATGATCTTCATGGTGGCCAGCAGCTTCTGGTTCAAGTTCCCAGGGACGTCGTCTAAGATCGAGCTGTTCGTGATCATTCTGGGGAAGTGCTTCGACTCTCCCTGGACCACGAGAGCCATCAGCAAAGTCTACGAAGAGCGGCGAGAGGAGAGAATGGTCGTGTGGAGAAAGAACACAATGACCAAATCAGCCGCAGACAACAACGACGACATAGTGTCTCTGATCCGATCTTCCATAAAGTCCGGCTCGGACCAGAAACCGTCAGAAGCGACCGCGTCGCTCCTGGATAAGAAAGAAGGCGAGCAGGCCAAGGCCCTGTTTGAGAAAGTCAGGAAGTTTCGGACGCACGTGGAGGAGGCGGATCTGCTTTACTTCATGTACGTGCTGCAGACGGCGCTGAAGGTCTTCAAATTCGCTCTCATCACCGTTTACAGC
>NW_015612976.1:0-778 GCF_001515605.1 Sinocyclocheilus anshuiensis
TCTCTACAAATTCAAAATCCCGTGTCACAGACGCTCAGTTGTTTCGCACCAAAAATATCTTCACACTTATTGGGTAATGTAATTTCTCTCTCCGCTTTATTTGTTGCCATGGCGAGTCATTTTTGATAGATGCTTTGACAGTTATGGCAATCAGTCAGATAAATGTATAAACAAAGATGTTTGTGCCATAGAGTTGATGTTTTCCTAAATTTACATTAAGACAACATTAAGTGACATTTGCAGGGGCTTCAGATTGCATAATGTGTCATTTCTCAGTGAAGCTGAATATTTCATAGGACTGGACTTTATTGTTTTGCAGTTTATTGAATCATTTTCAATTCAAATGGCCTGAAAAAATTGTTCACAGAAATCTGTTATATTGCTAGATTTTAAAAACAAACAATTTCCCCTCTTTTTTCAATTCATAATGAAAGTAAAGGGGGCTTACTTTGATTTTACTTTGTTTTTAGGGAAAAAAGTTTTTAATTTATAAAAATTATATAAATATGTGGATGGAGTTGGGCAGTTATATTTAAGGATGAAGTTGAGCATCACTTTTGATATTGATAGATTATGAATATAAACATTTTTCCTCTGTTTTTGTGTAGTCAAGCAGACAAAGTGTAGGAGCATTTATAATGACTGTTAACGGGGTTCTTTTTGATTGTATATTGTCTTTAAGAAATAGACTTTTGAAATATGTGTAAAACATGATTAAATGTTTAAAACATGATTTAAATTTTAGTCAGTGTGTAGTGTGTATGTTTGGGCATAAAAA
>NW_015612977.1:0-778 GCF_001515605.1 Sinocyclocheilus anshuiensis
TCTCTAAACCCATTCGCTTGGTGCTGCGCACATCTGTTAGTTTCAGCTAAGCCAATTAAAATCAAATCAGCTAAACAATGCATCTTTTACTAAAGCGGTCGCTTAGAACTCAATGGCAGCCTTGGCAGCATCAAACAAATCAAGGAAATTCCCAATGTCAGACACTTAACAAGACTAATCTGTTACACAGATGAACGCTGATCCCTTTTATCCTCTCTGCTCTTAGTGCTGCAGCTGTTTTTTTACAGAGAAAAAGCAAAATTTGTAGCAAAAATGTAATTTTGCTCATTTGAATTGTTTTTTGAATGTGGGTCTTTTTATATTGTGCGTATTGCAATGGCATTATCTAACTGGTAGATCAAAGCATCAAAATCAGTGAATATGATGTTCAAGAGGAAGTGTGGTGTTAGACGGTTTGTACTTATGTGTTTGTGTTTATATACTGTATATAGGGCAATGTCAAGTTCAGCTTTCCGCTTCGTTCCAGGAAGCCTTAGGCCGAAGAAAACCACTGAGACATTTTGATCTGACTAAACTAGACTGAGACGCTTCCTGTGTGACAAAACAAAGTTCATTTTTGAACATAGTCAACACACAAGTAGTTTCACCTTTGCAGAAAATGGCCTTGCAAACTGCTTATGACATTTATTTTATATACAAATCATAAAGGCTTGCCACTGACAAAAAAATTGTCATATTGGGAAATAACAGGAAAGTAAGACTTAAATTGTCAGGGTTGCATTTTATTGTTATTTCTTCTCTAGAACTTTTTTTTTTT
>NW_015612978.1:0-778 GCF_001515605.1 Sinocyclocheilus anshuiensis
ATATGCCCATAAATCTGTTAGATTACCCCCATGCACACACACACACAGAGATGGATACACACAGATGCAGATATTCCTTGCGTGCACATCTCTGTCAGATCTCACGAATCGACACAGATTTATGAAAAATGGACACATGCAGCAGTTGTACATTCCACGTTTTCCTATTTACTCTTTTCTCACACTCTCACGTTGGTTTTTCAGGTTAACGTGCAGTGCAATACTTACTTGCTGCAATACTTACCCCCAGACGCTCACACACGAGTGAAATCCTGACCTTCTTTTGTTAGAGGTGAGTGTATGTCTTTTTTATGATTCATACTGAGTGTATGTCCTTTTTTTAGGAAATGGCTTGAGAGAATGCATAGGGAATAGAAGAATTTCACAGTTCAAACTCCATGCTACAGGTGCACTAGCACTAGGGGGTGGGTTTAGTTCATGTGAGCTTAAATCGAGTCTGACACAAGTTTTGGCATTTTTGCAGCACAGATGTGCAGCACAGCTTGCTCAGGCCTGGCCTGAGCATCCCAAAGAGATGGGGACATAGTCACAGAGATCTCCCCAAGTGGGTTTATTTAGCAAGAGGCTAAAGACTCACTATAGCTTCAGTAAACAGCAGTCTTTTGTTGCCGTTTTTCAAACGCACACACTGACCTGCCACTGCCACCCAAAAAAGACTTGCAAAGAAAAAAAAAAACATTACCCGTAATAAGAGTGCTCATATTTCACATCTGTTACTATTAGCAACAGGTTTTTCTTTGTCTGAAAAGGTAATATG
>NW_015612979.1:0-778 GCF_001515605.1 Sinocyclocheilus anshuiensis
CAAGATTTCCCCACCTCAGTGTGAAGATCTGGGAGAAAGGGCAGGCTTGTACGAGCTGGATGATTATGTCCCAACAGGAAACGTACATCGAGGTGGCTACGTGGGGGCTTGCACTTCTCGCGTTTCCATGGCAGATCTAATCTCGCCATAGCGTGGGACATAATTTCCAATAACTCATCATATGCGGGGTAGGTGGGCTGAGAGCACTCAGAAATATCATCAATCTTATCAGCCTCGTCCTGCTCGTCATGGCTCGAAGACAGGAGAGCGCTCGCTGCCGGATCAGATGACGTGAGAGGCAACACGTCATCACAATCCGGCATCTCACTCTCATCAGCTGCAGATGAATGAGAAGTATTCATACCTTTCTCAAATTCATCCATGAGCTCCATCTGTGATCCCCACAACTTCAGTCTCCTACTCGCCTCAGCTACAGCAGGTCCTGAACCGTGGGGCCAGATGGCTGTCCCGATTCCCTAGAGAAAAGGGACAAATGAGAGTGAAGCTTCTCGCCCGTGCACATAACGCACATATCGTGTGTCATCAGGTGTCAGATAACGCTGACATGGAGGAACACACTGCCTAAAAGACATTGTCACTAGTGCTAGCCATAATGCCTTGTTTAGACACGTTCAAACAAACAGGTATCCTGAAGACAAGAAAGAGGATGACATATTTTACAGGTGCCTTTTTGTCTTCACAGTCGCACTGGTGATGACGTCGTAGGGTGTCACCTGCCAATGTCAAGTTCATTGTCGTGTTTAGACTCATGCTTCAG
>NW_015612980.1:0-778 GCF_001515605.1 Sinocyclocheilus anshuiensis
ACCCCCCCCCCACCTCTACCCACAGTCCTTGGATAACTAAAAAAGTTACAATCAGAGGGAGATGTTTCAAATAAGGAATCCAACTCGCCAGTGTTTAGCCAAGTCTCCGTCATAAATAGAAAGTCTAATTCGTGGTATACAATAAAATCATTAATAATAAAAGTTTTGTTAGATAGCGATCTTGTGTTAATCAAAGCCATCTTTACCGTCTCCAAGTCTGGGAACAAGGTCCGTGTTGTCATATCGAATGACCTGGACTTTGATAGTGATAAATGTTCCACTGTTCTCAAGTTAGCAGAGTTAACTCCTCTCTCGGAGATACGCGGTCTCTTAGAATCCCAACCAGCATAACTCTTCGAATCCCAACCAGCATAACTGCACTGCAAGCTCAGCCAGACAAGAACAAGCCGCGATTGCCCGGAATGCGGAATCCACCGATGATCAACTGTTCTCCCAGTAGTATGTGATCGCCCCTGGTCCCAGCTGGCGAACCGGCACGGCAAACTTGGGAAGATAGGTACAAGCCATGCCCGCCTGGGATGAGGAACCCGCCGATGACAAGGCCAAGCATTAGAGTTGTCGGAACAAGTAGAATCCGCAACCCTCCGAACACAATCGGTGATCATCCTCAAACGGACTGCCACTCCACCATGCTTGCCTCACTTTTTTCCGCGCTTCTTTTTATTAAAAGCCCAGTCTATTAAACAGCAGGGATCCATCCGCAACAATGACTTAGGAGGATTGAAAGACCTCCCTTCATACGGATTCCAGAAACATA
>NW_015612981.1:0-778 GCF_001515605.1 Sinocyclocheilus anshuiensis
CACAACACTAGAATGACAGGCCTTTTTGCAGGCAGTAATTTGTAAATCTGACATTTTTCCATGGTCCCTCAGGCAGTCTGGTCAGTCGACTCAACAGAGTGATCCAAAATACAGCCCTGTTCACCTCAAGCTGTACACTTTAGTCATGAGAGAGTCTGTCCTCTGCACTTAACAGTACCAAAAAGAAACATTCAAAAAGAGAAAACAGAGACAGTTTTATGCAGAAAGATAGACAGAAGAAGGACTAACAGTGAGAGAAGACTGGGCATTAAAATAAGGATGTCTTAGAATTGACAGAGGCCTCACTCTGTGTCCTGTGTCCTTTGTTCACCTCTGACCTTCTGCCACACAGCTGTCACTCAACACTGCTGATGAAGAGGAATGAATTACAATAAATGATACTGCTGTCATATCACATGCCCATGATAATACAAGGGAGAAGACTATATTATTTGACAAGGATCGCATGTGTAATTTACATATGTCCATTAATCTTTTCTCTTTTCATTCTCTTACTTTCCCTTCTGTTCTCACTCACACAGCCAGGTGACATATAACCAAGTTTTTATCTCGCTTTCTCACACATAAATCTCAAAGCACACACACTAATCTCTATATGATTGGAAGCTAATGTTTCAGTGGCCTGCAGAAGCAATACGAGCAGCAAAGTTTAGCCTGATTAGATCTCTCTGGATCCCCATGTAGCCTGACTGAGGGCCACTTTGGCCCACACTTTAAGTGAAAGTGAAAGTGACGTGACATGTGGCCAAGTATGGTG
>NW_015612982.1:0-778 GCF_001515605.1 Sinocyclocheilus anshuiensis
TTTTTTTTTTTTTTTTTTTTTTTTTTTTTTATTTTAAAAATATATTTCTAAAAATACACAAAAATATATATATTGGTAGAAAATATATTTACGTGAATCTGTTTTGAAATATTTTTGAAAGTATGTTTTGGCCCTATTTTAAAATATGATTTTTAAAATATACATAATTTTGTACCCTGTATAATTATAACATTTATAATAATATTTTGGCTCCATTTCTGGAATGTACTGCAACACACACTTTGCATGATCCTGTCTATTTATAATAAAATAAAGCTTCATAGAATATCCTGTTTCGCTCGTAAATTGACTAGATTAAAGGTAAATGGCTTGCGAATTCAATTCATGTAGACTTCAGCCATGTTGCAGCTATATATTGCTGAAAAACACATAAAGCTTTTACTCAATAACAGCTTGTTACCATGCAGTGAGTCAATATGATACACAGCTGTTATTAAAATGTGTACACATTCAGTGTGCTACCATATTGTGCCATGTACAGTACATTTATTAGCAATTTGGGACTGTTCTTTACCTCCTGTTGCAATGTTTCAGCAAGTCGTTTATCTGTTTTTTCTTTCCACTTGCATACACAATTGATTCCATTTCAGCAAACGTCTTTTTCTGTTCTCCCCATATTGCTGAAAATCGATTTGCAAATACACACTGTTGCTCGCCGTCGCCTGTCTGACAGCGCGAGTGTGAGATAACTGCCATGACTAGTCTATCAAACCCTCATCCATTGGCAACATGTCAGCAGGAATTGGTTCAGTTTGGG
>NW_015612983.1:0-778 GCF_001515605.1 Sinocyclocheilus anshuiensis
CACTCACCTGGTTTAGATGCACACAGGCATCCACAGCTGCTTTGGGCTGGTTACATTTCAGAAATGCACTGACGGCCTGCTCACACATTCCCACGGTAACAAACATCTGACCAATGTCCTACATACACAATAAAGCACAGTTCAAGCCATTAAGACAACCTGAACCAAACAGTACTGCTTGGTCTTTTTGAAAGAATTGGAAAGAGGGAGAGAGAGAGAGAAAAAAAAAAGAGAAAGCACCCACTGGTAGCAGTTTATGGTTTTCTGGTAGAGAGTTTGCAAGTCTCTCCAGACCATCGTAGTCCTCCAGCATATAATAACATTCAGCCAGACGCTCCTGATTACGACCCTGAAGGTAATACTGCACTGCATTCAACCTGTGGAACACACACACTTCAAGTCTCTGTCAACATGCAAATAATAACAATTTTCAAGTAAAAGAAAACAGTTAAATATTTGGACACACTTAAATTAATTTACTTATCTTAAAGACCTTTTGTTTTATTGGCTTATGCCTAAATAAGTGTATGACACTGAAACAGATTTTATACAACAGACATTCAGCTGTGTGGCTTTGGACACACACACACACACACAAATCATATACATATATTTATAAACACATATGCACACCCGCATTTAAACAGCCTACCATTTCTGTCTGTCTGCAAAATAGTCTCCAATGGCGTTGTAGGCCTGCTCCAGAAGAGCATCATCAGAGTCACCTGATCCGGTCTTCAACAACTGCAGAACCCTGAACCAATCACCGAGCTTTATA
>NW_015612984.1:0-778 GCF_001515605.1 Sinocyclocheilus anshuiensis
CCCACAGCAATGCAGTGCAGGGGCGGAGCCTCTCCAGGGAGGGGGAGGAGTCAGTTGGGGAGGCGTTACAGGAGGAACAGGAGAAAGGAAGGTTGGAGGAGGACAGAGGGAGGAAGAGAGGAGGGGGGAGGGCAGGAAAGCTGAGGAGACAGACAGATAGTGTAGACAGAGAGGAGGTGGAGCAGGAGGAGGAGTCTGAAGAGGGCGTGGCCCAGAGGACGGTCTCAGAGACGGACCTCAGGTAAACTATAGCCATGGCAACCAGCTGTATCTTATACCGTAACTACAAAACATTCCATTGGACATAAACATACTACTTGTATATTCTGTTCATGCCTAAACAAGGTGCACTTGAATGGTTTTCAGACTTTCCAAGTTTTACCCTTAAAGTGATTTTGAAAAAAAAAAAAAAGATAATAGAGTATATTAATTATATTTAAAAGATTTGTCAAAAGTACTATTAGTATTTATTTATTTATATAAAATACTGGTAAATAAAACGAAATATTTACTAACATTACACCCAGTGTTATTTTTAGTGTCATTGTGGTACTACTATAATTTTCACTAATATTTGAATTAGTTTTATTTTATATATATTTATATATTTTAAAGTTTTAGTAATTTTTTATTAGTTTTTTACAACAATGACAATAATAATAATTATTATTATTATTGTTTTTATTTTTATAGAGCAGATTATTTGTGCATATTTAGGATGAGAACCAAACATAACATAGTTCAGTGCTACCATGCAGAGTTGGGAATAGGGAATTGG
>NW_015612985.1:0-778 GCF_001515605.1 Sinocyclocheilus anshuiensis
CCGGTTTTTTACCGTAAATTTTACAGTGTATTTTTTTACAGTGTAGAGACAGACATTTATTTAAGAAGTCTACTAAAGTCTGTACTAAGTAAACAACTAGACCTTTTCATGTTTAGACAATTTTAACATCTACTCACACATAGTTCAACAACCCCTATTGCAGTGTTAGGCTATTACGCAAATCACAGTTTCGCCACTTGCTCTGTCATTGAAGTCAAATGCGCACATCTGCTTTGCACATCTGTAGTGTACGACTCCAAAGTCTGATCAGAGCCTATGTGATTCTTTTATGAAAAACGCCAAACTCCTATGGCTTGTTTTAAGTTGACAGTTCAGCAAACTGTCAATGTCACCACGAAATCTGGCACATAACTGACATCTCTATAGTAAGTGATCGATCCACTGCGCCTGTGGATTGATCCTGCTCTAGCTGACCACATTGATTTTGGTTTAAGGTATTTTTGGAGATCATAAATACTAACGAGCTAAGGGGGACGACGTGGGAGAACGTATCCCTTGAGAGAACCGTTGAAAAATCACCTACGTGAAAGTGATCTGTCCTGAGAGATTTGGCACTTAAATGTTTAGATGATACACGGCTAGACTGCAAAAATTATATATATATTCTGCACTCTGTTCATATATATATATATAGTAGTTAATCAATCATATGATTATAGCCGATTGCATTTATTAATGTTATATTATTATCGCATATCTTATAATAAACTTAAGTTGTGAACCGACTTAATAGCTAACTAACTAACTAACTAACTAA
>NW_015612986.1:0-778 GCF_001515605.1 Sinocyclocheilus anshuiensis
ATTTTTGATTGGCCTATTACCATACGCATTCTGAACACATCAGCATGGCCTGTCAGACCTTCGGCAGAGAGCTGTGTATGAGGAAGCATGCTTGTGTTTGTAAGTGTGTATGTGCATGCTTACACAGGGGAGGGGGTCCTGTGGAAAAAAAAAAGAAGAAAAGAAGCAAAGGTATAAATTGCTTATGAGCTTTGCTTTTTTCATCCCTGATTTTGAGCGAGAAATGGAGGTTGTAAATGAAAGCAACGTTTTGTATGTGAAGATTGAAAGTTCACCGGGAGATTTGACATATTTAATTTACTTGATGACTCCGCACACCCTCATTAATGCACTTTGCATACAGCGGCGCACTTAATCACTGCTGATCAGACCCGGCTCAGCCCGCCGCTGTAACACACTGCAGAGATAGTGGAGAGAGCCTCGTCTAACCACTCAAATTACGCACACACTGACAATGATTCTGCCTTCTGCACATGATGACATTTGTGCATTTTTTTTCCTGCTCCAAACCCACCGTAAACCCCCTTCCCAACAAGGAAGCAGATGTTGAACACCTCCTCCCCCAACACACACACATACTCTTGCTGGGATTCAAACGCTAGTGCCATTTTCTGAGAGTGATTTGTCTTACTAAGTGAGGCTCTCTGTTAACATGCTGAGGGAAATTAATTAAATCTTTCAGCACATTGTGTGTGTCCCTCCAAATGTGGACATGTGGCTGTAATGGTTCCAGATCTCAAACATGTTCATACAGTCGGAACCCATATGGAAATGCACA
>NW_015612987.1:0-778 GCF_001515605.1 Sinocyclocheilus anshuiensis
ACAAAGTCTCTGTTGGCGGAGCCATTATTGCTACATGAGTTGAGAAAGAGTAAAAGTGTCGTCCCCTTGTTTCCTTTCATCCGCTCTGCAGATAAACACAGGTGGACTGCTGCATGAAGTGCAAACATCTGTAACGGGGGGCGGGGGAAAAAGAGACAAAACTAGCGTTTGTTCCACAGCTAAACAACAGCTTTACATAGAGTACGGGCATTTAAATGAAGGTGAATTCATTACTTTACTACAATTAGTAATACGCAAATAAAAATAATAATTAATTATTAAAATCGTAATAATATTGACCTGACATAGAAATTTAGATGCACACAAAGCTGAACGTACCATCTTATTGTTTTACGCGGCGTTACTTCAATGCTGGTGGATGTGCCCGCTTGAAGCGAGCTCCGGTCATCCTGCTTGGACTCCAGGGTCCTTTTTCTTTTCGGGAAGAAGTCTGGTGGAAATCAATATTATAAGCCGTTAGACATGTTTGCTTGCATTTCACATTTAATATTGAGCCATTAAAACAGTTTCCACTGTTTTCATCTAGTTTCAAGGCATTTAGCCTACCTGTAATTTGGGGCGTGCTGTTTCTGGGGATCTCTGGGAAGAGTGACCGTTTTCGTCTGTTTCTGAGGACTGAAGAACGAGCTGGTCTTGAGTTGAGTGCACCAGAGAGGTTCTCCTGGTTAAGTTCGCTGGGTCGACTCGGGACGTCCGCGGATTCTTGAACTAGCGGACCCCTGGAGACCCCATGTAACCCGCAGTCAACAGTGCTGGA
>NW_015612988.1:0-778 GCF_001515605.1 Sinocyclocheilus anshuiensis
TGTAGACTTTGTTTTGCTGATTTCATTTCAGGTAAAATATGTAAATTCAATCTATTGGGATTGAATGTATGTTCCAAATGTATTTGGAAATCTGTTCTGTGTCTATTTGATGTCAACTGATTTTATGGCAGCGGTCATGAGAGACAATATTTATCAGGTGCTGCCAACACTGTTCCATTTTCTCGCTCCTCCTCTTGGCCACAGACCCTGTTTGTGAGTCTGGAGTCTGGACGTGGGCCAGCAATGTGAGGGCTGGTGTGACGATGACTGGAGGGGAGCCAGATGCTCATCACAATACAAATATAATATCAATCCAATACAAAACGATTGTGAGGAATGAGTATTTCATCCTGAACACACAAAAGATAGGGATCAGTTCACGTCTGTGTCTAAAACAAGCTCTCTTTAGTGTCCAACCCTGACACGTGTGGATTGACCAGTCGTTTGTACTTGGCCAGAGCACAAAAGGTCAGTAGGGGTCAAGTACTGAGTTGAGAGGTGAGCTAATACTGAGATTAGTACAGGGGTTGCTGTAAGGTTAAACTGTACTAAAACTGACAGAGGTGAAACAATCTTTCAGACAAAAATACATTTAGATATTCATGGTCTGACTTGAGGAGGAATGTATTATATGTGTATATGTAGTTTGAAAATGGCTGCTGGAGGCAGTGGTGAGGAGTAAAACTTTGACTCACTGTTCACACAAACAAGCACAATTAGTCTGAGTCAGAATGCCAGTTCAACTCAAAAGACACTTTTGCCTCAGGATTGAATAACC
>NW_015612989.1:0-778 GCF_001515605.1 Sinocyclocheilus anshuiensis
TCTGCTCCAGCCTCCACAGATCTAGACCTGGCAGCCACCCAGAGCCGGCTCGCTCGCTCACTCACACACTCCCTCAACCCCACAGCGGGCGATACTGCGCTGCTTAGGTGGGCAAAAGACAGTTTGAAGGCCGACAGATAGAGCGAGAGAGAGAGAGCCAGACAGAAAGAAAGGGAAGTTACTGCCACTGTACTATACTGGTAAGCACTGTTTTCACCAAAATGCCAACAGTAAATTGACATTTATGCATTAGGCAGATGGTTTTAAAGCAACTTACATTAAATTCAAGGTAGACTTTTTATCAGTTTATGCCTTTCCTATGACAGTGGCATTGCAAGCACCAGGCTGTTTGAGCTACAGGAAGGGATTAATAAATTATTATGGGATCTTCAAACAGTGTAACATGCTTGAATATCTCTTGCATGTAATTATTATTATTATTTTGACCCGACCAGTTACAATAGCAACCCATACACATACAATACATATGTAGTTAGTCTTTTCTGTTTCTATTTTTGTTGCATCACGCTGGGAGGTCCTGCCCACAATGAAATCTCATTGGTCCATAACTCTGATCCGCATAATATCGAGCAACAAATTTATTATGAGACAAATAATGCTGGAAAAAGCTTTTGATGCCACTGTACAATCACAATTTAAAAAATTGGGGTTGTTAAGATTTATTTGATGCTTTTGAAAGACATTTATGCTCTTTAAGGCTGCATTTTTTAAAATAAAAAATACAGTAATAACAGTAATATTGTGAAATATTATTACA
>NW_015612990.1:0-778 GCF_001515605.1 Sinocyclocheilus anshuiensis
CTCTTTCCTTTGACTCCTCCAACCAGTCCTTTCTTCATGGTCGCCCATGCAGGGACCCCGTCTGGGAGCACTTTAGGATTTAAAGAACAACTAACGTGCCACATGGCTCCTCTTTCCTTCTCCTCTGGCCCGTACCACACGGATCTTTAGCCTAGTCTTGCTTCGGGTCTCTTTCTTTCTTATCTTCCTCCTCTACCCTTTCTCTTCATCCTGGAAGGGCTCTTTGTTCATTTTCTGTGGGAAATCCTGTGTTTTACTCAGATATGAAGGATTTGAAGAAACACGGCTAATCTCATTTCACCCTCCTCAATATAACGTCATGACAATCTGGGTATGACTTAATAATAAATCCAGTTAAATATAGTGGGTAGGGCTGATAACACCGATGGGGTGCAAGTGTGTGCATTGGCTGCTCACAGATGAGACAGATGGACTGAAGTGGCCTGCTACTGAGATACAGGCTGCCTGAACCACAGGAGAGACACCACACTAACAATTAAGTACCAAAACTACTATGACAGAACCATATTTTGATTTGGATGTTTAAATACCATGGTACTGTATGTATGGTAATCATGCAATATTATGGAGGGGAGACTGGGGCTAGCTGTCACAATTTAGTACTGTACTGTACTGTAGAAAGTACTGTATCTCATTCAAATGTCCAATGAATTAATCATTTTTTGTCATATTATAGAAACTGTCAATGTGCAAATAAAAATGTCAAATATATAACATAAAGGTATAAAGTAGAATTGTTTTCTTAGGACAAGGGCAT
>NW_015612991.1:0-779 GCF_001515605.1 Sinocyclocheilus anshuiensis
AAAAAAAAAAAAAACAGTATTACCTGCTGTTGTTTGTACTCTGGCTGTTAAAAAGAAAGAGAGATGATTAAATTCAGCAGCACACATTTGTATATTTTTATTGCCTTTGACACATTAAGACTGATAATCAAACAGTAAACAAAACCTTACCGAGTGACAGGACTGATATGAACAGCAGCATATGTGGGAAAACTGGAGACAATCTCATGATGATGACGTCAGAGATAAAACCAGGAGTCCTCCTTCTGTAATCAGACATCATTTTTAAAGCATCATGCATTATCATAAACACAGTTTAAACCAATGTCTCTGGAATGTCTCTTACGAAAACCCCTTTTTAGAACTCGAGTAACTCAATTAAATCCTACCTTAATATTGACTACAATGAGCATACTGTGTAAATACATGTTACGCAGTATGCATGTTAATGTGCATTTCAGTGTATATAGTAACATATGCCATTATAATTAGTGATACATGATATACCAACACGGTTTTAAATTTACTCATTTCCTTTTTATCCTCATTCAAGCACTTAACTCAAGCTTAAAGTACTCAACCTTTAAAATCAGTTTACAAACAATGAAGTCATGCACATTCTCAATATGCTTTTCATTTATAATAATCAATAGTAAAATTCAGCATTAGTAACTTTTCTGTCACTCACTCGAGTTACACTAATCAGTTTACTTTTTTGAGTCTGCTTTTTTGAGTCGTATATGACCACTTTGTTTACTGCAAACGGATCAGTCCAATTTGCGAATGAATCATTCAGCAGG
>NW_015612992.1:0-779 GCF_001515605.1 Sinocyclocheilus anshuiensis
GCGCTCTCACGCTAATTTGCCCTGTTTAGTAAATCTGGCCCTAAATGTGTTGTGAATGACAGATGAGACGCTCGTACTTCATTGAAAAGCAGTTCTCTCCTCTGCTGCTTCCTGAGGTCCATCATCTTGATGGCGACCTGCCGCCCGCTGTGCTTCTCTCGGGCGATGCACACCACGCCCGTGGAGCCCTCGCCGATCTTCACGAAGTTCTCCAGATACGAGCGAGGGTCGCCGGTGTCCACCACCATCTGCAGCGCGGCTCTGAACTGCTGGTGGGTGACTCCGGGTGTCTCCGGGCCGCTGCCGGGCATCTGGGCCACTCTGAGGCTGGGAGACGAGGCTCCGCTGCGAACAGCGGGTGAGCCGGTCGGAGCGGGTCTGGGCTGAGACGGGCTGTCCTGCGTCAGAGCGACTGAGGCTGGAGTCTCAGGGGTTTGGATGGGAGAAATCAGGTCGCTGGAGGAACGCCGTGGGTTTCGATGGCTGATTATTCCATGGCCTGGTTTAGGACTGCTAGTGCCGTTGGGTTTGGAAATGGCTGGGAAACTCTGTAAATTCACCTGTATTCAAGGAAAAGATTAAGTGTTTTAAGTTCTATAGACAAATGTAGGAAGTAGCTTATTACTCTAGAATAATATTAAATGAATATTCTGTGTTTAAAATAGTGCCGTCAAACGATTAATCGTGATTTATCGCATCCAAAATAAAGGTTTTGTTTACATGGTATATGTGTATGTACTGTGTATATTTATTATGTGTATATAAATACACACACATGC
>NW_015612993.1:0-779 GCF_001515605.1 Sinocyclocheilus anshuiensis
GGTCTAAAACAGATCAGGTGACCTCAACCAAAAAAAAAAAAAACAACTGTATGACTTTCTTCTCTCTGTGGAACATAGAAGAAGATATTCTGAGAAATGTCTCAGTGATTTGTGTCCATACAATGGAAGTCAGTGGGCTCCAATTTTTGGTTGACAATGTTCTTCAAAATATCTTCTTTTTGCGATACTGACTTTTTCTTCTCGCAATTGCGAGTTTACATTTTGCAATAATGCAATGACTATGAATTACATTTTGCAATTATGCAATTACTTTTTTCTCAGAATTGCATGACATAAACACGCAAGACTTTATTTCTCAGAATTGTGAGATACAAAGTCAGAATTGCGAGTTATAAAGTCAGAATTGCATGATATAAAGTAACAATTGTGTGACTTTTTTCTCAGAATTTCGAGTTCATATCCTGCAATTCTGACTTTATAACACAGAATTGTGAGTTATAAAGTCAGAATTGTGAGAAATAAACTTGCAGTCGTAAGAAAATTGTACTTTCTAACTTGCAATTGCGAGTTTATATCCCGCAATTCTGACATTATAACTCATAACTGCAACTGCAAGTTTATATCTTATATATAATTCTGAGAAAAAAGTCAGAATTGAGAGATATAAAATCGCAATTGTGAGAAAAAAGTCAGAATTGAAGAGTTTGTATCTCGCAATTCTGACTTTTTCTAGCAATTATGTTTATATCTAGCAATTCTGACTTTATAAGTCACAACTGTGAGTTTATATCACGCAATTCTGAGAAAAAAAGTCAGAA
>NW_015612994.1:0-779 GCF_001515605.1 Sinocyclocheilus anshuiensis
AAGAACCATTTTTGGTTCCCAAAAGAAACTTTCAGTGAACAGTTCTTAAAAGAACCATTTTATTTTTCTTGGTATGAAGAACATTTGAATCATCTGAAGAACCTTTTTCCACTATAAAGGATCTTTTGTGGAATGGAAAGGTTCCATGGATGTTAAAGGTTCTTCACAGAACCATCAATGCAAATGAAGAATCTTTGTTTTTAAGAATGAAGTTTTGTTGTGTTAAAACAAAGATCCAAAGTCCTCAGTTATATGTTGTTTTAAGGATTGGCGTGTTTGCTTGAGTTCAAAAACAAATTCGATTGATTCCACTTTGCCCCCTCTGGCCGTTCTGAAAGTATTATGATGTTTTGAAGCCTGGTACATTTTTAAAACACTTATGTTATTAAAATGAATATCACTGAAGATATTTATTGCCTAAAATATGCATAATCAGCAGCAGTTCACTTTCAGATTCACATCACCAGCTGTCAATCACATCAAGCAGAAGGAAGAGTCTTGACCAGTCTTGACAGCAGGATTATAAACTAAATCAAACTTGTTCACTCTTAGGTCACACTTGCCGTTGGTGTCGTGCTCCTGTCATTGAGGCTGGTGGTCATGACAGTGGGCTATTGCATCCCCATTCGCATTGAGGCTTTTGGTGAGGGCGAACTGCTGTTCGTGGACCGCCAGGCCTTGCGTCACAATCGCTCGCTACACATATGCGTGCTGGTCGGGACGGGGCTTCTCACTCTGGGTGGGGTTCTGATGGCAGGTGGAATCCTGATGTCTAACTT
>NW_015612995.1:0-778 GCF_001515605.1 Sinocyclocheilus anshuiensis
ATAGTGCAGACTTGGTTAATTATGCTAGTGTGAAAAGTAGCAGTCAGATGCCTGTAAGCAACACTGCCATGCAAGGTCGACCTTAATTCATCGCAGTGTGTGAGAGTGGTATTCTCTGCGGCCGGCCACAGGCATTACTCATAACGCTTTGCTGGGGGAGCCCTTCCCACAATGTGAACAATAATGCCTCTGCGGTGTTTTCCAATAGATTTCCACTCAAAACAGCAGAAGACATTCCCAACTTGTCATCACAGGCTTGCCACAACTCTCATATATTCTTCTTTTATGCCCGAGTTTGTCATGGTGCCTTCCACTGTAAATTGATTTATTATTATGTATAACATTGTTTTTTATTAGTCTAAAATCAAAACAGCAGCACAGATGTGTGGGTTATTAGTCAAGATTACTGGTGCTTCATGTATTAAAACTACTAAAAGAGAAACTACATGTTTTCTTCCTGTAAAGTGTACAGTTTCTCTCTCTGTTTCCTGATTTTTTATTTTTTTCTGCCTCTTTAGACTATAAGGTCTCAGCATAGCATGCATTCCAGGTTGTCAGTATTTCTTCTGCCACCTTTGTGCTGATGTTTAGAAAGACTACTGAGGTAAGGTGACATGTGTAAACATATCCATATGTCTTAAAGATATAGCATCATGTATTTCTTTATGATTATGATTGTGTGAGCACTCACCGTAAACAAATATATATGTAACACTACATGGCATGCAAAAAGTTATCTTTAAAGGGGTCATATGATGTTGCTAAAAAGAACATTATT
>NW_015612996.1:0-772 GCF_001515605.1 Sinocyclocheilus anshuiensis
TAGTGTGTTTGCGCACACCTGGCGAATAAAGCTAATTCTGATTCTTAATGTATAAACAAAGATAAAAGAAGAGAAACATCTTCAGAAAGTAAAATAGGAAACCATAAACAGTCAGGAAAATGGGGAACAACAAATTAAACATAATTATCTCTCCATAAACGAAACGAAAAGAAACTTCACAGGTTTGAGCATGTCCGCACAGAATATACATGCTCAAATTTCTGCCGATTTTCCTTCACAATAAAAAACAGAAAATTCTGAAATATTCTATGTGGGTCTGCTGTAAGTGAACAGACAGGTGGACAGACTTACAGAGGAAGTCGGAGAGCGTATCAGGCTGGTCGTAGTGCACGGCCGCCACACACAGTGTGTTGAGTCCTACCAGACACAGCACGGTCCAGTAGAACGCTTGCGTCTTCACTATGTGCCTGATGAAGAATCTCAGTCGACGCTCTTTTTTATGGAAGGAAGAGCCCTCCAGCTTTGAGCTCTTCAGGCTGCCCCGTGCAAATGGAGAACCTGACAGACAGAAAAGAAGCAGATAAGCAGAGCTGCAGAGAAACAAGACACAATAAAATTCAATGAAAACCAAAAAGTGCTATCCAAAAATTTGGTACAAAAATACAGTGATAAAAATACAACATTTTGTAATACGGGTTAATTCATCAAATACACTTTTTACTCAAATAATTCTGTAAAAAATTATTTTATATATAAATAATAAATGATTTATATATATATATATATATATATATATATATATATTATGCAA
>NW_015612997.1:0-779 GCF_001515605.1 Sinocyclocheilus anshuiensis
ATATTTTACAATATTACGGTTTTCACTGTAATCATCCTTTTTTTCTTCTTCTTCAATTAAATCAAATAAATGAAGCCTTGGTAAGTATAAGTGACTTTCCAAAATATGTAAAAACTCTTACTGACCCCAAAAACTTTACAGTTTAAATAATATATTACTTTACATTTAGAATGAGATTTTTTGCATTACAGTGCTGATAATATTTAGGTAAAATGTGCGTAATTGTTAGGAAAATAATGCAAAGATAAAATGAAAGAAAATAATTCTTTAAAGAAAGAAAAACTAAAAAATATGCATAATTGTCTTTATAGGAAATGTAATTTCTTATATCTTTCTTTAGCTTTTGGGGTGAAATGTGGCCAGGACGTATTCCTGGCAGGTTTTGTGAGATTCGTCCATAAAAACCTGACCTTTTTCTTAAATAAAAAATAAAACTAAATTTAAATGCATTCAGACTTCATGAAATATGTCGACCATGCTTATTGTGTGGGTTTGGAATTAACATATATCTTACAAGAAATGCAATAACAAACATATCTCTGAAAACTGTATGTTTTTTATGGCATAATATGAATTGCATTTGGGTCTTTCCTGGTTTTTCCTCTGATTTTGCACACACACACACACACACAACCGAAAGCTGTCTCTTCCTCTGTGGCAGTAGGTGTTATCATCTCAGAGTAAGGTGGGGTTCACAAAAGACATTCACCAGAGGTCACCTTTCCCACAATTCACTGGGGCCTTCTGAACCACAATCTGGCATGTCAACAACAGGGTGG
>NW_015612998.1:0-779 GCF_001515605.1 Sinocyclocheilus anshuiensis
ACGGCACCCATTCACTGCAGAGCATCCATTGCTGAGCAAGTGACACAATGCTACATTTCTCCAAATCTGATGAAGAAACAAACTCATTAACATCTTGAATGGCCTTGAATGCTGAAGTTTGCCTTTTCAGCAAATTCTCATTTCTGGGTGAATGATTCCTTTAAGAAAAACTGGGTTGCATATACAATCAGGAATTAAAGCATACAAACAGACATGTATTTATACACAGCCTACTGTTTTGCATTGTACTTAGATGTATTTTTGAACATGTGTCACAGACACCACACGAAAGCCCCGTGCACATGAGGTCAACGGCAGGGAGTACAATTTTGTATCACGACAGAGCTTTGAATCTGACCTGGCTGCAGGGAAGTTCACCGAGTCGGGCGAGTTTGAACAGAACCTGTACGGCACAAACACGGATTCAGTCGGACAGGTTGTCAACTCAGGAAAAATCTGTTTGCTGTGTCTGCATCCCAGGGTAAGATGGAGTAAGAACTCATAATTGCAATTACCAAGTACAACATGCATGGAATTGGTGTGCCGTATGTGATATAAATATAAAATAAGATCTGAAAAGATCTGTAAAGTAATTAATATGCAATGTGCAATAAAAGAGTGCAATTCAGAAATCACGTGACCAGACAAAATAAGAAATAAAGGAAATTATATATTTGTTTATTAAAATGGTCAAATGTATACAACAAGCTGTGCAAATATGATGCACTACACAACTACATTCTACAATTGTCACTTAACTTAAGCAGTTTTTCTTATAT
>NW_015612999.1:0-779 GCF_001515605.1 Sinocyclocheilus anshuiensis
ATTGATCAAGACCTGCAATGGCTTATAATAAGAATGCAATCAGTCCGTCTCAGCAGACTGTAGTGTTTTATTTGTGTGTGTCTTGGGTAGCAGGCTTGCAGAACGGTCTCACATCGATCTGAGTGTTCTATGGATAATCTATTGATGCTCTGAATGCACACACTAACACACATGGAGCTCACTGAAGTCACTGCACAACTGTTCTTGATTTGTCTGAAAAGCTCTTTCACATTCACATCACTTCACATCACCAATCTAAATTCTTAAACAGATAGTTTACCTTAAAATGAAAAATCTATTATCAGTATTCAGTAACTCAGCCTCATTACTTTATTTCTTCAGTGGAACACAAAAGGAGATGTTATGGTGCCTTTATATGCTATCGAAAAAATTCCTACTTCCCATTTATAAGTCACAATTATGAGTTTGATGCGTTCAAGTGATTTGCTGTCAGAAAGAATAGGAATCATGGAGGATGGCAGGTTCAGTCTTACCTATTTCTTGGAGAAAGATATAGAAGATATAGATATAGATGTAGAAGATATTTAGTCAACATCCAGAGGCTTTTTAATAAAATGTAAATGCAACCACATAAAAAATACCGCATTATGGTATACATTAGCCATGCTAAGATAGTCAGCTTGATGACAAAATGATCTTTTTGATAATTAATTTTTACAAATTCTGTAAGCACATGAAGGTAAGCATTAGGCAGAATGTTCACCCTGCTCTTTTCCATGCAAGGAAAGTGAATGGTGACCAGGGGTTGTCAAGCTCCA
>NW_015613000.1:0-741 GCF_001515605.1 Sinocyclocheilus anshuiensis
ACACACACACACACACACACACACACACACACACACACACATAGCGTGAATATAAAAGTAGGGCACATTAATTACAGGCGAAGGAAAGAGAGGTAAGCAGACAGTCTGCGCGAGGAAAGCAGTACAGTGCAGCTAGAGTAACAAACCACACAGAAGTATGCTATAAAACTGTAATTTGGAAGATCCACCTGAAATATGAGTCAAATGACGATCTATGCAAAGCTAATCAGCTGTGTGATATGCGAAAGAGGTGTGGTGGAGCAATAGGGGAATATTAGTGACCACATTTTTTTTTATGTTCATTGCAGATTAATGTTGATAACCATTCATTTGAACAATCTCTAAACCCCAAGTAGTAAACTTCAATGCATGTTAATTGCTAGTAACCAAAAAAATCATATATATAATTAAATGTACATACATTTACATACTATATATTTACTATATAAATAATAATAAAAAATAAAATATCATATATTATTTAGATATTATATAATCATTTAATTAGATTTTATTCAAAATATATTTAGGATTTAATCATAATGTATGTCATTTTAATGTATTTGTTTTCTTTGAAATGTAATCAAAATTAAATGATAACTTTATTAAAATCATTTTAATGTGCATTAACAGTTTTTTTCTACATGACATCATCCTTAAATGTTGAAGTATGTTGCATGAGATGGGTGTGTGTTTATGTGCTTGAACGTCATACCTGAACTGAAGGGAATGGAGTACACA
>NW_015613001.1:0-779 GCF_001515605.1 Sinocyclocheilus anshuiensis
TAAAGCATCTGGCAAATGCATGAATGTAAATATAATGTAAAATCAAATGTATTTTGGGTTACCAATAAAATTGACAGCTGGCCATATGATGATTCTGCCCCTCATAGATCAGCATCTGTGTTTTTGCTTGGAGAAATCTCCTGTAACAGACAGAGTCACAATAGCCTGTTAGTGTTATTACACTTTATGGTCAGAAAAGAAACTACCGTACAATAACAACTTAAAATAAACAATATTCATAATATTTGTTAGCCAAATTTCCTATATATTGCTAGTCCGTTCCTCCACAACCCGTTCGGTGGGTTAGTGAAGAGCAGCAGCCAGTGGCTAACTCGGCTAATATATAGTAGTTGACGTTGTTACCACCTCTACGATGCAATCACAAGAAACGACTCCAATACACCTCCGTTTCCGATGACATGACCAATAGACCACAACCTGAAAATAAAATGCAAAAGATGTACATAACAGCGGCGTTTCTTAACTCATTTTTCTTTACTATTTTCACGGTAGCTCGCTGTTATGTAACGTATGTCTGCGATAAAAAGGCAGTTTAGAATTATTATGCTTCCCTGATTAATTCCCTGATTGATTCGGATAACTGTATAATTTAACTTACCAGCTGATGACGTCACGGTGGCTCCAAAATACACCCCCGATGTTGCAGACGATTAGATCCAGAAACCTGAACATAAAAAAAAACGAAGAACTATAAAGAATAACAAAAACCAAAAACAGTGTAGCTCTTCTTGATTGGCCAAAATTCTCTTGATCTCTGA
>NW_015613002.1:0-779 GCF_001515605.1 Sinocyclocheilus anshuiensis
CTTCCTGATACCTCTGGCCATCATGATCTGCTGCTACACAAGGATCTTGGTGGAGATCTCTCGAAGGATGACCAAGGGAAACAGTAGGTGGAGTTTAATTTGAGAGGCTAATGCTACATACTATATCAACGAGTCCTATCACTATATGAATCAGCGTGTTCAAAATATTAAACTTTCTTTTAATTACTAAAATGTAGATGCACCCTAATTTACGGTTTTCGAATATTGACCAATATTCTGCCAAAATTAAAGCTTGAGGATTTGAAATGTTAAAAATGCCTGAAAGTGAAGATTTTAAGACATAAATATTATTGTTGTAACTTATAATAATTAGAATAATTTTATTCTAATTAATTTAATCAAATAGTATAACTATTTGTTTGCTTACATGCTTGCATGTCATGTTATTAACTGACATCAGAGAACTGTGAACATATCATGAAATTATTGAAATATTAACTAAAATAAAAAATCTCAAGGTACTTCAAGTAAATATTTTATGTCTAAAGGGTTTGCTGACAAAAAGTTTGGGAACTCCTGCCCTGATTAAATATTACTCCAGTCAAAGCAGATGAATCTTTCAGTGTAATTTGTGAACCAATTTAATAGTTTTGCAATTTTTGAACTGACTTGAATCATTTCAAAAGAATGATTCATTCACGAATCTGACATCACTTTCAGGTCAATCTCTTCACTTAAAATTTACATTTACATTTAGTCATTTAGCTTTTATTCAAAGCGACTTACAAAGTAGAAGCAATCAGACCAACGAGAGAGCA
>NW_015613003.1:0-779 GCF_001515605.1 Sinocyclocheilus anshuiensis
CACACACACACTCACACACACACACAGACACACACACACACACACTTACACACACGCACCAAACAAACACACACACATACACACGCACGCACACACACACACTCACACACACACACACTCCTCACTGACAGACGCTCTCAGTGTGTATGAGATGAATGCAGACGCCCTTGACCTGCTACCTCTCATTCAAACACACACTCTCTCACACACACACTCACACACATCAGCTCATCTGCATTCGAATGAACAGTAATCTGATGGATGCTCTGCTGTCTGTGTTTCTCATATCATGCAGATATTCATGATACAGTCGAGCAGCAATAATAATACATCATATAGCACACACACAAAAAAAAAGCCAGAGAGAATATTTACAATAATGTTATGGATCATATGATAATAAATGTTATTGATAATGTTCAGTGATCTGCAGCTTTAACATATTTAGACAAAACACATTATTTTGATTTAAAGCGTTAAATCCTTGACATTTACTCTTTGCATAATAATGCATGTCATTAGCATATTCATGTATTTAAATCACACTCCATACATTACACATCTCTGTGATGGATGATGTGATTATGAAACATCAGTTTGATGGAAATTCAGTTTCAGACATATAAACTCAGTTCACAACCGTTTCATTCAGTTCAATTTCATTTTCATTCAATGAAAAATGTGTTCTTTCTGAACACAACTTCAATAAATAGAAGGAACAGATTCGCTTCCCTCGTCTGCGCGTCCTGAAGCGCTTGATCAGCGCCGCTGCTCCGCCA
>NW_015613004.1:0-776 GCF_001515605.1 Sinocyclocheilus anshuiensis
CATAAGTGGACCTCAGACAACAGTATAAAATAATAAAAAAAGCCAATTCATGACCCCTTTAACTAAAAGAGGAAGGAGAAATAGATCCTTCTCTTGATTTTTGGGGTTTTTTATTATTCTGTTCAGGGAGTGAGACTGAGGATAGCTGTGTCAATCATAAAGTGAATCATATTTCTTTAAAAGAGACAAAACTCTTTCCTGTGTCAGAACAGAATGGAACAGAATCACAAGCAGGAAACATCACGCCTCAAAATATTTCTGTTCCACTAAGAGATGACAATCAAAAAAACTCAAACTAAAGCTTTAAATAGGTCCAAAATCCTTTCCTTGTAAAATGTTTATTCCTAAAGTCCCGGCTGATCAGAACAGAGTTTGTCACTGTTTAATAATCAATGCAAAAATGTAACTGAAATTAACTACCATTAAACTACCATTCACCTTTCCCTCCAAGTCCATCCTCATTACAGTCGATTAAAAAAAAAGCAGATGACCTTGCTTTGTTATAGCTGGTCGCTCATTTGAAAGCAAGTCCATGCAGAACACATTTTGAATAATAAGTAGGAGAACACTTACTGACACAGCAATATATAGCAAAAATCAAAAGGTAATAACACAAATTGGAATTCCGAATTACTCACAAAACCTTTTCATTTCAGTTTTAAACTAAACTAAAAATTAGGAAATAGAGTCACAACATACGGAACTGTTTGATTCAAGCACAAGTCTGTTGCTTCCTCAGGCCTTGTGTGTGTGTGTGTGTGTGTGTGTGTGTGTGT
>NW_015613005.1:0-779 GCF_001515605.1 Sinocyclocheilus anshuiensis
GCACAAGACAATCTCTGCATGTAAAAAGAGGGCAATCCTTCTTCTAATGCTCTGTACTTGAACAGATTCTCCATGTCTTTACTTGATTATCATGTATCACTCTAAAGAATTGTGCTCCTTCCTCAGTCATGATTTTGTGTTGTGTTTTTTTTAAGTCTGTTTATCATTTCTTGTTGTAGTGAAAACGTAGATCTACTTTCATCATTTCTTTTACACTTTCTGTACCTTTCGTTGTTTGCAGATCTCTCATTTTTTCTTGCTTGTTGGTGTTCTTTAATTGCTTTCCTCTTGAAACTACAGTTGCCCATGATGTTTTTCCAAGATCCTCATTTGTATTCTTTTCAGGCATTGTTGTAGTCCTTTCATGAACTTCATCATCCTCCATCTCATACCGTTTAGCTTGTCCATGCCTTTGTACCATTAAATCCGTCATTTTTAAAGTACGAAAACCCCAAACAGTAGACACTGTTTGGGGTTACAGCAAAATAATCTGTAAACTAAAAACTAATACTGTTCAACACTTTCTAAATTAATTCAAAATCAAAACAAAACAAAAAAAAAAATGGAAGAGCCTCTCTCTTCCTACTACTGCCAACTCACTTCCTGTAGCTCTCTAGCGCCCTCAGGGTGGCATGGCCGTAAGAGGGAACTGCCCCAAAGAGTGGGCTATTTAAATATCAGCCACCCCGTAGGCCAGTTTATTAGATAAGTAGTGAAGAAAACGCAAAAGCTTCCAGCACCTGGTATTCCCAGGCAGTCTCCCATCCAAATACTAACCA
>NW_015613006.1:0-779 GCF_001515605.1 Sinocyclocheilus anshuiensis
TTTCCTCAAAGATAAAGGCATACTTTCCTCATTTAGAGTTTACTTGCATGTGGTGAGATTTTTTTTAATCACCCTTCATTTTCTCTCTAAGTGCCAAGACATTATTTAGGCAAGTCTTAGATCCTTGCAGGGAAAAAAGGAAAAAGTACAAAACTGCTTGGTTTCTCACAGTCTCTTCACTGCTGGGTTTGCCTGGGCTACACTTCACATGAAAACCCAAACAACACACTTAGCTCAAGTTTACACTGAGGTCCTTACTAGAACCACAACACTTAACGCTGAATAGACACAGGCTAGAGCTGCTCTTTTGCTTTATATTTCTGCTGTTGACTTGCGTCAGAGCGCAGGTTTAAGTGGAAAAGAGAAACATAAGAATTTTACATCGAATCAATTTACCTAAAATGTAAGGTAAACCAAGTAAATACACCCACAAATATGACTTCATTAACTGCCTGAGGTTGCTGGTGTAATATGCTGCAGTAGTGTTTTTAAAATCACTGCAAAAAGTACTGTGCTAATGTGGTACAGTGATGTTATCTGATGGCATTGCATTATATCTTAGTACTGACTGATGATCACTATATTGTGGTTTATAATGCTATTCCAAAGTACTATAGAGAATACTATGAAATCATCATTGTGTGTTTGCGTGTGTGTGTAAAAAAAAAAGTGTAATTTTAACTGTAAAAAACACTAAGAGGGGAAAAAAAAAACTCTTAATAGATTAACAGAAAGTTCCTGTAATATATACAGGGAAAAACTGTAAAAGATCTAACCAG
>NW_015613007.1:0-779 GCF_001515605.1 Sinocyclocheilus anshuiensis
TTCACCAACCCTATTCCGGGTGCCCAGGGAGACAGAGATGGGGGGGAAGTCTCATTCAACATTTTCCAGATAGCATTAGATCTGACTTACTTTTACGTTGTCAAGAGTAAGTTTAAAAAAAAAAATAGAAAAGAATAAAAGACTGGAATGTGGACTGTAAAGCTAATTGTGATATTTCTTAAGTCAGTTTTAACCTTTTATGTTACTAAAACACTCATATACATTTTAAAACACTGAGCTAAACAAACATAAGCCCCCAAGTTAATAAAACAATGTCAGCTACCATATTAGTCATTCTCCTTCAAGTTTTAAATGGTCAAGCTGTTTTGAGAAAATGGTAGCTGGTTAAACAACTAATGACCAGCTTGGAGCAGATTGGAACCAGCAACCATGTTCCAAAACACAAGTGTAAGAATTTTCATGCATTAACTATAAATTCAAGAGTTGTTACATTTACCTCAGTCACGTTAGGCTTTTGGGAGTCAGGTGTTTCTTGTTTCCTGTCCAGCGAGGGTGATATGGCCGCCGTGGTGTAGATGAGTCCTGCATGTCTCTGCCTGCAGTGCAACAGGGATAGCATGTCCTTGCTTGTCAGGCCAGGAGGGTATGGGTTGCGGGTACTTGTACTCCATGAGGAATAGACTGAGTTTTGTTGTTCACTCTGTATGGACGGATTGGGCTTTATGTAGTTTAGATAGCACCAGCTAAAATTAAGGTTAGTGTTAAGAGTCGGAAATGATGGTTCTTTGTGTTCTATAGGGAAGATGACACTTTGCTCA
>NW_015613008.1:0-779 GCF_001515605.1 Sinocyclocheilus anshuiensis
TTGCTCAAGGATTCAGGTAAATTTCCCCCAGTCTGTTTGAGAAGTAATGGAAATTGGTGTATGTCTCATTTTATCAGCTTGTTCTTCCTGAAGTCCACTTTATGCACAAATGCGTCAACGGTTTTCTTTGCATTCCAGCACATTTGCATCCGCGCAAATTCTGTCACAATGCATAATAGCACTGACCATTACTTGACATTTATGCAGGCATTTTTCAAATTCCTTCAGAGTTAACATGAAAATGTCCATTCATTCTTCTTCAGAATGCCCAAGATTCTGTCTGTCAACTTTCACAAGATTTTACAGTAGAATTTTAGAGAAAATATATGGCAAAGTCTGTCACAATGCATTATAGCACTGACCATTCATTGAAGAAATTTGAATAATGCCTGTGTAAATGTCAATGAATGGTCAGTGCTATAATGCATTGTGACAGACTTCACAACTTCTTCAAAAGAATTCATTGAAATTTTCATGTTAACTCTGAAGAAATTTGAATAATGCCTGTGTAAATGTCAGAGTTAACATTCAAATTTCTACTCATGCTTCTTCAGAATGCCTAAGACTCTGTCTGTCAACTTTCACAAGATTTTACTGTAGAATATTTGAGAAAATTAATGGGAAAGTCTGTCACAATGCATAATAGCACTGACCATTCCTTGACATTTATACAGGCATTATTTAAATTCCTTCAGAGTTAACATGAAAATTTCAATTGATTATTCTTCAAGACATCCAAGACTCTGTCTGTGTCAACTTTCACTGGGTTTTACTGTAGA
>NW_015613009.1:0-779 GCF_001515605.1 Sinocyclocheilus anshuiensis
TCTAAATTTATGTATGTATGTATTTATTTCAAACATTTTTTTTTTTTTATATTTTTCTGATTACATTTTTAGTCCTTTATGTTGAAACTTAAAATCTAAATGCATTGGAGAAGACTTTTTCTTACACCCAGCCTTCCAGCAGTTTACCAGCTCACCGCAGAGAAGAGCATTATGGGTAACGCCGAGAGGGCTTGCTAAAGACTGTGCTGCATTTGCTCTCAGAGATGCCATATCTGTTTTTTCTCCTCTCTGCCACCATCCTCATCCGCTTCCTCAGTGCTCGGCAAGTGTTTTTTGGAGCCGCATCTGCTTTGTTTTGACTTTGATTGCATTAGACCGAAGCTGCACATTGTGCATTCGCAGGTTGACGAAGCCAGTGAAAACAAGTGCTACTCCTCCTGACAGCACACTGCCGGCACACACATCCTTAATGCAATTTTCTCTGATATATGAAATACAGAATGAGCATCTCCAGGGGAGGTAGTGCAGATTGCACCAAATGATGGCACTCTGGCGCGATGCTATGGATAAATGACTGGCTTATCTTTTGAACATGAGAGAGTAGCCCACTGAATGATAATTGTTCTTGAGGCTGTAGTTTGTGTGCAGCAAAATGAGGTAACCCGAGTAGAGGAGGACTTGTTTTAAATGTTGTTTTGTGGTTAGCTGTCGTTACGTTTCATGAGCTCCACAAAGCAGACCTGTCAGAAGCAGTTTTTTTGCTATTTCATACCAGAAGTCTTGCTGCCTATACTGCTGGAGCTACATGATTAGAGCGT
>NW_015613010.1:0-779 GCF_001515605.1 Sinocyclocheilus anshuiensis
AACTTTGGTTAGCAAACTCTGATACAGAATATAGACAAGGATCATTAAAGAAAGTTTTTTTTTACATTTTTATTCCACAGTCGTATAAAATGTATTAATACACATTTTTTCCCACCGAAGCATATTTAAAATAATAATTTTAATTATAATTCAATGCAATATAAATCACACACACACACACACACACACAGGTATATGCCAAACTCTACTGTCACTTTTGATTAATTTAATGCATCTTTGCTGAATAAAAATCTTACTGACCCCAACGGCAGTGTATATATTTAATACATTTTAACACCATAAAATATGAAAAACTATGTTCCATCATGCTTTACTACAGTAATTCTCTTGCCGTTCATCAAATTTACTCATAACAGAACAGTTGATTTGCATATTACAATTGAACAAGCAATTGTATTGTGTTGATGTTGATTGTGTATATTTTACTTGCTTTCTTGAGGTTCAGGGAGAATCAATATTTGATTAGCCTCTTAATGGGACAGTTCACCAAAAATGAAAATTCTGCCATTATTTACTAACCCTAAGGTTGTTCCAAACCTATATTAGTTTCTTTATTCTTTTGAACATAAAAGAACAGTTGCTGGTTCCAATTGACTTCCGTATTACAGAAAAAAATACTACTAAATAAAAATAAAAAATACTACTAAGTCAATTGGGACTAGACTAGAACTGTTTTGTTGCCTACATTCTTCAAAATGTATTATTTCATATTTAGCAGAAGAAAGAAACTCATACAGGTTTGGAACAACTTGAAGGTG
>NW_015613011.1:0-779 GCF_001515605.1 Sinocyclocheilus anshuiensis
TTCACTTAAAGTATAGCTAATGTATTCAGCCTGAAGAATGAATTGGCGGGTATGTAAAGTATATTATCACCCAGCCATATATTAAAAGTTGGATGTATATTATATCCAAATTTACCAACATACAGTACACTCACATAAAGTGATACTATATAGCAAATCTCAATTAATAATGTGAAATGAACATGTCTCCTGCGAGGGCTTCTAATATCAGTCACATGACATTTATGTCTCAGGTAATTGGCTCAAAAAAATGTTTTCCATGAAGTTATGCCAAAAAGAGTCTATGAAGCAAAGATGGCAGCAGGTTGTGTATTTCTGTATGCACCAGCCAAGAAGCTGCAATTATAGAATTATTAATTATAGAAGCAATTATAAACCTTGAGGAAAACTCATATGATCTCTTATGCAAATGCAACCTATTCATATTGTTGTTCCCATTACGCAAGATCTTTGTTTTCTCTCTAAAAATGACTAAAAACCACATAGGCAATATTAAAAGCACAAAAAATGTTTCAAACTGCAGCATCTGACAGAGAATAAGTCTCTGTTCATGCCTAATGATCTGTCTTTTGGGTCCCTAGAGTCATTTGACCTGTCATGGTGAATGCTTGACTTTGTCAGGCTGAGGGACGACTCTGGTGGCATTACTACAATTCTGTGCAGTGGAAGCATATGTGGGAGGTGTTCATTTCATTACCAGATCTCCCAGATTTTTTCTGGAAAAGGTCAAACTGTTCGTCCTCAAATAGGCACCTGGGGAGTGTGATTTTTAGCTTGTG
>NW_015613012.1:0-780 GCF_001515605.1 Sinocyclocheilus anshuiensis
AAACCGCAGTATACCTTGAAACCGGTTATCGTCCCATGCCTAGACAGCATGATAGACAAGACAGACCGACCGTCAAAACTATGGAAAGATAGATAGGATTTATAGAATTTACAGAAATGATAGAATGACAAACTTCTACTTCCTATAGAGTGTGACAAATTTGATTCAAATTCCAGCTAATGAATTAAAAAGGAACCAGTTCTTAATTTTGTATAACAGACTAATCAATCTGTAACCACAAGAATATGATGTCCTATAGCTGATTGGCTGATGGCATCACAGGAATGTGCACGGTCACAAACCCTTCAGTAGTGACAATCCTGCTCTGCGACATTAAAGGCAGCAGACAAGGAAAAATATAGCCTAAAAAAATCTCATGCAATCAACAGCCCCCCAAAAGGGTCAGGCACTGGTATATGATCTGCTATAATAAAATCTAGTGATAAATAACAACTTTTGAATGGCATTTAATTAAGACAATGCTTTTTGCCCACCTTATGGTGCAGTTACAACATCTACCAGCAGGTGCTAACTTGGTCATGCTAACCACCAAACTTTGACCCCTTGATAGAACTGCATTAACTCTGCCTACAGAGTGTGTATAAAGCTGCACTGAATGCTCTCTATTCAAACAGAGCAGGTCATTGACTCATGCAGCAGTTCTGCTCCTTCAGTAGCTTTAAGAGATATTCTGCGTAAGGTCTTCTGCTTTGTGCGTTGGTTTCAGGCGTAGTGGGTGTGAGTTACCTCTCTCACACTCTGGTGTCAATGTTGAAAGGA
>NW_015613013.1:0-779 GCF_001515605.1 Sinocyclocheilus anshuiensis
TTAACACTGGTAAAGTAAAGCTGCTGATATAATTTGGTACTTGGAGGAAGCAGCTATACTCTAATTTCAGGAGATTGCCATCTGCTCATTTGATTTTCCTTATTCAATTCTGGTTAGACTTGCACAGATTAAAGAGCATCTAAAAGTTTAAACTGCATATCAGAGACTGCATTAGCAGCTAGCAAAAAATCAAATAAAAGGTTAATTTGAGGTACATTAGGATCCATGACAATGTTTGATGATTACAACTGCTTACAGTCTCTTTATGCTAATCCCCTAGGCCACACAGGTACACTTTTTAACATTTAAAATGATGGCTCACCTAAAAACAAAACAAAAAAAAAACATAATTTACCAACAGTTTCCAGCCAAAATGAATAACTTGTATTATTATTTTTTTTCCCCACACAAATTACGATTACAGAAGTACTGTAGACTATCAATTAATAAAGACTTACAGTTCCTTTCACAATGTTATGTCACAACCTTAAAACACTTTTACCATAGTGCATGACTTGTATGCTAATACATTTTGACATCTGCATCACATAACCAGCTCCATATGTCTGGCTTTTCTGACATAGTGAACTTGTTCATTGACACACCCGGTACAGCATTACACTTGTGATATGTACTGCATGGGTACACGTCCCATGAAACACGAGTTACAATAAAAGGGCTCAAAGACAAAGAGAGCAAGATAACATGATGTGGTTGCTTCAGCATATGTGTTTTATCCAGTGTTGGGGAGTAACTAGTTACATGTAACGGAATTACGT
>NW_015613015.1:0-780 GCF_001515605.1 Sinocyclocheilus anshuiensis
CCTGTCTATTTTTAATGCATTAATCTTTTCTAAGCGATACGTCACGATGAGTGGACAGAGACTGGTGCCGCGGCGCTGGGGTTTCCCTGTAAGAACACAGAACCGGGTCTGGTCTGCATTAGACTGTAATTTGCTGTACGAGTGAGTGACAGCGGCATGCATCATCATCATCATCCTCACGCTGGATCTCTCTGCATTCAAGCACATTCTTCACTCAGGCTTTTATTTCACTCATAAATCTCTGTAGAGACGCAGGGGGCCGCCGATCGAGAGAGAGAGAGTCCGAAAAACACGCATCAGATGATGTTTAACGGCACACAGCACGGAAATTATGCACTGAACTGTGACAAAATAATTCTAATAAAATATGTAAAACATGTTTAAAGGTTAAATGGTTTAAAAATTGACTTTATTTATGTGCTTGTTTGTTTATTTATTTCTCTTTGCCTATAAAAACACACTTATGTTTGTCTGGCTTTTGCTTTTTTTTTATTTTTTAAATGTTAATATTTTTGGTTCTAATTATTATTTTCCTTTCTCATCTTATTTTACTGAAAGGCAAAATTGTCTAAAACATGAATGCCTGCATTTATAAAAATTGCTAAAAAATCTGATCCATGTTCTAAAGTTTTCAATAAAGTTAAGAAACGAATGTGTGACCCTGGAGCACCCTGGATTCTTAAGTGTCAATTTTTCAAAATTGTGCATCATATGAAAGCTGAATAAATGATGTAAGGTTTGTTAGGATAGGACAATAATTGGCTGAGATACAACTATTTG
>NW_015613016.1:0-780 GCF_001515605.1 Sinocyclocheilus anshuiensis
AAATGACATAGACTGTCTAACTGCACAATCTGTATTGTAAACATTAGTACTCCAGACTCCAAAGTTATCTGAAAGGTACAGGTCATTTCAGTGTATTTAAATCTGACGATTACAACTAGTTCTTGAATTTTGTTATTAATTTTAAGAAATACCATTTGTAGCACTGTTATATTAGATGTCTAACATCTGCTTTAGATTTTATAATGACAAGCCTACTTTTTTCCCCCTACAGATCTTGAGACGACTGGTCTTGGACAGATTACTGAATACGCTGCAGTATATTGTTAGTCATTCTGCATCAGGCCTCGACCTCGATTATCTACATTTCATTTGCACACATGAACTAATACTCATTGATGCATTAGAAGAACAAAATGTTATCCCAGAATGCATTGTAAATGCCCTTAGAGACCTCTGTATTTTGGTGAGAGAGCAGGTTGAAAATCAAACAAATGAAACAATTCAAATTGAGGTGGAGGCAGTTGCAGGAGTTATGGGACGACCTAAATTCACAATTGAAAATGAGAAGATCAAGTCCCTGCTAGACATTCAGCTGCCCGTTCCTTTCATAGCCAAACTATTAGGAGTTAGTGAAAGAACAGTTTTTCGTAGGATGAGAGCGTTTGGATTGTCTGTGTCAGACTCCTACAGTACAATGGGTGACCAAGAGCTTGATATGTTAGTGACCAACATCAAGTCTCAAATGCCTCATGTGGGCTATAGATTGATGATGGGAAGGTTGAGATCTTTAGGTTACAAGATACAGTGGAGCAGACTGAG
>NW_015613017.1:0-780 GCF_001515605.1 Sinocyclocheilus anshuiensis
AACTCAACTATCAATGATTTAATATTTCACTTCAAATGGAAAGTGAGGGATGTTGTGGAGAGAAGATCCTCAGCAGAGCATGCTATTTTATAATTCACACTGTTGCCTGACAGGTTGAGATTCAAGCCCTTCGTGTAGTTTGAGTTGATGAGTCCCTGAGACTCGTATTTCTTCAGCTCATTAATCAGGAGATGTGCAAACTTTGTTTTGGGATGGAACGCAGCGTGCCGGGGTCATGGATCGTTACTGGGAAACAGAAGGGAATGAGGAAGGGAGATAAACATGGAAGATGGGAGATTAGACGAGTGCCAGAGTTTGGAGGTGAGTACAACATTGAGCTTGGAGTCGTTTATCCCTTCGAAGCTTTTACCATGCCAGGATTACACCAATGAGCCCAACACTACTGCTCTGGACAGCTCTGCTGACTTTCATCGCCCACACACGTTCATACACACACATACTGTATATATACACACAGAATACAAATCCTACAAATACATTAAATACAAAACAAAAGCTACTTATACTCTCTTCCTCTACATTTTTCTAAACGTATGCAATCACAGCTCATTTTCCAAACAATGCGTACTAGTTGCAATAATAATCATTTTCTGATTGCAATGTTTACAGTCTCAAGTTTTCATGCATTCAGAATCCATTTTATTGTTTCATCTTCACCTGCTAAGAAACGAAAATGGTTTTTAGTCTGTTGGTTGCTTTTAAAAGCATTCTATGCATACAGGTGCATCTCAATAAAATAGAATGTCGTGGAAAAGTTCA
>NW_015613018.1:0-779 GCF_001515605.1 Sinocyclocheilus anshuiensis
AGCATCTGCTCCCTTCGGCCAGCCAAAGGTTACAGGTGTTCCTGATGCCGTCCCGCACAGTGTGGCTCACGCCCGGAGCGTGTGGGGGTGAGGCAGGCGGAAAGGCGGGTAAGGCGGTTGTTCTGGCAAGGGGCAGCACACCGGCGAACACCCACCACTCCTCTCGTGCTGCGCCTCCATTTGCTGGAGTGTCTGTGTCAGCTCACGTTCACGCCGCTGTGCCTGGAAGGTCAGAGCGGCCATGTCCTCTCCACAGCAGCGTTCTACCGCCTCCTTCTCCTGCCTGCAGAGTGAGAGAGAGGAAAAATCAAAAAATGAGAGGGATAAACATGTAGATCAGTGACATACATGAAGATCTGGCAAAATTCAACAGTAAAGTGTGTGATTTCTGTGCCACTAGCGTCACCATTCGGAATTGCAAAATGAATGTTTTCAAACAAGTTTCCTGATCACTCCCCTCTGTCATTGGTCCGACACAGCCCCGCCCCAAATTTACGGTACTGGTTGAGCCAGCCAGTGCCAGGCTGGATCAGGTTGCTCATAGTAACAGAACAATGCTTTGAAAGAGACTGCATTTTAAGCTGCAATAAGAGTATTGTAACAAACACAACCCACATTTAAGCAATTCAAGGTACAATAAGTTGTGCTATATAGAACAATGTGCAAAAACAGCACAATAAAAATGTTACAACACTAGTAAGGGCACAAAATGTAACTAAACTATTAAGTAAAGACATAGTTCACCCAAAAATGAAAATTCTGTCATCATTTACTCACCT
>NW_015613019.1:0-780 GCF_001515605.1 Sinocyclocheilus anshuiensis
ACATTTCTGGATGAATTTACTCTTTAATCTGACTTTTTCCATCTTTCTTTTTGCAGTTTCTGTTTTTGAAGCAATAAAGCATCGTTCTCTGGGTTAAAGCAAAGGGAATAATACACATTTTCACATGACGTGGGATCTCTGGTATATGTGAGATGTTTAAATATGAAATATGTCCTGAGCTCTTAAGAAGCTCATAATTAAGACAGAAGAAGCATGATTCTGGGCCACTTTCATGAGGGTGGACACAGTGAAGTCTGCTTGGCTCAGGCATTGCTTATACAGCTGACCGCACATATATGAAGGATTGTATTTCGCTTCATCTCGCCCTTGTAATACTTGCATGCGTTCACACCCTTTCTGGAGGGAAATTTGGAAGATCAAATCTTCCCAATTCAAATTAAAGTGATTTCCTGAAGAAAATTAATTCACGTATTTCCCCTTTATGTAACACACCCAAGGTTTATTCAGGCAGGAACATCACAACGTATCAAATGCTGTATGGCAAACTGTCACAAAACCATATTTACATCATGTTTACCAGCGTTAGAGAGTAACAGAACAGGTTCTGTTAACCGTTCCCGAATGTTCGGCATTTTTCAGTGTTATTATTGAATCTGCATTACCCCCGCAAAGCAATTATGAAGCGAAATCATTCATTCATTTATATATTTGTCTCTCTGTATTGTTTGCTAATTTCTAAGCAGCTTTGTATTGTTTCAATGTTGGTAGTATAAATAAATAAACGTGTATTACTTTTCCGTGTTCTGCACCAAGATATCC
>NW_015613020.1:0-780 GCF_001515605.1 Sinocyclocheilus anshuiensis
AATTTTCATTTTTGGGTAAACTATCCCTTTGAACGTGATGTATGTCCATAATGAACTGCATTAACAAATATATGGTTCAATGAGTCATTTAAAAAACTCTTCTCACAGATCCATTGATAACCTGTAGTACATGAATGATCAACCCACCCTGAAAAATGAGTGAAAACACAGTTCTCTTTTTCATATCCATTGGGCTCTCCATGATTCCAGAACCTGCATCAACAGATCAGCATTAGATGTTCAGTGCTGTTTAATCTTTAATTTAATAACAACTACACCCTAACCATTACAGACACCTTTACCACTTTAGGCTTTCTTCCATGCAAGGAGCACAGTAAGCAATTTTTTGTCAATGTTGAGCTCTCAGGTTTGGGTAAACTGGCTAAACATATACTGGAGCAAACTTGAAAGGACGAGGACATAGAATCATTCTGAGATATGTCCCGTGATCTTGTTGCTCAAATGACTCAGCAAATTTCAAATAATAGGAAAGCTCCACTAAATGCACAATAAATGTAACATCAAATGTCAAAACCTATTAAAACATTTACTTTGTACATTGTCTGCCTGCTATGATTGTGAAGTCTGTATTCAATGCACCCTCAGAATTAAGAATGCATCTTGGTAATTTTATGCATTCTGTACTTGCATTCTTGAGAATTGAAATTGAACTTTGGCGGTTGATGATGATGCAGAACATGTCCACATGGACGCAAGATTGCATCCGAATGTATACTGAGAAACGGACAAAATTCAATAAGGCAATTCTCATGCCATTTT
>NW_015613021.1:0-780 GCF_001515605.1 Sinocyclocheilus anshuiensis
AGGCCAGACATTATTTAAACACAAAAGATTAAATAACTGCTGAGCTCTCAACTCTCCAATTACACAAAGCACTATCAGAACTCAAAATGGTGGTTCATTGTTATCTCTGGTGTGAGATCACAGGGCTGTTTTGTGCATATGCTGCTTGTGTTTCAAGCTGGTTACTGGTATACACCAGATCAAAAGCTCTAACAGGTGCTTGATACCACAGCTCTTAACCTTGGATCTGTGTCTGTGAGTATATACGCTGGCTACACTATTTTCGCTTAGATTTGGTTGAAAAACCCAGATTGCTACCAAATCTCAATTGATGAGGCGTGATCTTCAGCTGTAGCAAGCACTCTAATATTTACAAGTATGTCTGATATTAATCGCCAAAAATAACATGCTTCAACCAATAAGGAACAAAAAGCAGCAAGGAAGGAGCATGACTGATATTTTCTTTAGCCCTATTTTAGTTCTTCACTTTCTATTTTCAGACAATCTGTAAATCAGTTTAAATAGTTTCTGAAGTGAGCATAAACACAAATTGGTATTTGATTAAAAATACTTTTTTATTACTATAAATTACTGTATAGTCAAACAATCATAATTGAACATTCATATTGAGAATTTATTTTAATAGATTACTTGTAAAACCTCCCTGAAAATAAACCCCAGGGAGTAAAAGTCTCATAAAAAGTTCCTTTTTTGACACCAATTTGACAGCAAGCCAATATACTGACAAAGATATATTCTGATATTATATACTGGAAAATACAGGTTTAGTTAAATAAATGT
>NW_015613022.1:0-780 GCF_001515605.1 Sinocyclocheilus anshuiensis
GTTCACAGATAGCCCACAGGTCGTGGTGAGGATATAAATGTGTCACGTCTTGGCAGGTATCTATGCCGCCCACACTCCAGTCCAAAAAACACCAGCCAGGAGGCAGCTGTAACTCTAACATTTCCTGAAAGTAGAGTACACAGTCTGATCCTCTGAATCAGAGAGATGTTTGAAGAGATGTTTGCATGTGGTTCCCTCAACTACATGCTAATGTATAGTGGTTGAACACCTGGATGAGAGCAAGATCAGAATCTGATGTCCTACTAGTAAATGTACACATTTGGCAGACGCTTTTATCCAATGTGACTTACATTACATTCAAGCTATACATTTTTTCAAGTCATGAACTCCTTGGGAATCGAACCCATGACCTACATGTTAGTATACAGTGCTTGAACACCTGGACAAGAGCAAGAACAGAATCTGATGTCCTACTTTTACATTTACGCATTTGGCAGAAGCTTTTAACCAAAGCAACTTATATTGCATTCAAGCTGTAATTTTTTTCAGTTAATTTATTCCTTGGGAATCGAACCCATGACCTTAGGGTTGCTATCACCATAATCTTTGAGCTACACAAAGATCCTGAAAGATAAAGTAATTATTGCAAAATAAACCCAAAAATGTGATCTGGACCATGACGTCAAACTGATTCTGACTGGCTAATGCTGTGATTAACCAATCAGAAGCAAGTATCCCAGAGAGCTCTTTTGTTGACTCCCTAAATGGAGTGCTCTTGAACACAGAGGGGATGTCAGACAGTGTTAAATAAAGCAGACC
>NW_015613023.1:0-780 GCF_001515605.1 Sinocyclocheilus anshuiensis
ACACTCACTCACACACTCTCACACTCACTCACACTCTCTCACACAATGTGTGTGAGCGTGTGATGATCAGTTGATCAGAGTCATGATAACGGTAGTGAAGCGTGCTGCTGACCGGTGTTTTGTGTTTAACAGAGACCAGCGGTCAGATGAAAGTGTTTTTACCCAATAAGCTGCTGGAGTGTTTGCCTCGCACCACCACTTTACCCAAAGAGAGACTGCGCTGGAACACCAACGAGGTGTGTGTCGCTGCACATACAATATTAGTTCATACTCTCACAGATTCTATTAGGATTTGATATTAGTTTATATTTTTTATATTTCATGATTTGTTAAACATGTCAATTGTTTTTAGTAGGTTTTATTTCAGTTTCAGTATTTTTTGCAGTGGCAAAATAGCTGAAATAAAATAAGTTGAAGAGTCATTTATTTCAACATTTATTTCATTGTAAGTAATAAAAATGTTTTTATTTTCATTTATGTGACGTGGATGATTAACAGCACTCTTATCAGCTTTACACTGAACTCTATTCTGTCAATTAATTGATATTTTTATTAGATCTTTTAATAAGTGTTTTATTTTTTATTGATTTTAATTTTTTAATTATTTCAGTTTTAAATTTGTATTATTTAATCACTTTTTAGTGTTAAAAATGTTTTTATTTTAATTATTCATTCATTTTAATGTTACATTTTTGTAATTCAATTAATTACTAGCTTTAGTTTCACAAGTATGTTCACTCACACACTCTCACACTCACTCACACACACACACACACACAC
>NW_015613024.1:0-780 GCF_001515605.1 Sinocyclocheilus anshuiensis
GACATTAACTGAAAATGAAGTGCATATTGTAAATCATAAAATCGTCCATCTGAATAACCAGATTAACTACTCCAAGGATAAAAGTGATGCATTCATTACATAGGCATTGCTTAGTCCCTTTTTGATTGCATTTTTGCCCAATCTCAAATTAATTTCTGAACCCTTTTTGTGCAACCACCAAAATCCACATAGCATATGATATATGCAACCTGAATCCAAAAAAAAAGGACAAGAAATCTCGGATTGCACACTGAACATGTCTGACCTAAATCAGCGGGGCTGCACGTGACACCTCCAAGACCATGTTTAAACCTATTGAAAACAGCATGATATAGCTTAACAATAAAACAGGGAGAACAAACAGCCATAATCAATGCGATCAAGGCATTTTCCTGACAAGCCTGACAGGGGTTATCTGTGCTGCACACTCCCCGCCCACCCACGCCCTAAACATGACATGCATGTCATGCAACAGCATGCAGCTGCCATCCTCCTCAACGCTTTATAATTCATAATAACCAAACACAGACGCTTGTGCTGCATGTGGATGAGATGCATAAGCAGGCAACTGACACATACATTTAATTTTCAATGCGTCTTTAGCGTCAACGCCATCATTTACCGTCTGCAGGCTGCTGGAAGTTGACATAGGCATAGCCCAGCGACCGGCGCGTGATCATGTCCCTGCACACCCGGATGGAGAGGATGGCACCGGCCGGGCTGAACTTCTCGTACAGCATGGCTTCAGTCACGTCCTGGTGCAGGTCTCCAACATACAGC
>NW_015613025.1:0-777 GCF_001515605.1 Sinocyclocheilus anshuiensis
ATTCTGAATACAAGGGGAGCCCTCGGGGACTCTCTCTGAAGACGCGGACAGCCCCCCAAGCCAGCCATCTGCTCCCAACCAAATGGCGTTTTTTCACATCGCAACTGCATGTCTCTACTGCCTCTCCAGGCAGCGCGCAGCCGCGCAAACGCAGGCTTCTCCAAATGAGACTGGAAGCATGAGCGCATGAATGCCGCTGCTGGGCCATATGGTTAGGGAAGCTGCAGGAAGTGGCCGTGGGAACACTGGCAGTAACGATCGCAGTAACGGCTTTTGAGATAGTGTCTGCCAATCGATCGATCAAATTAAGTAGAGCGCGAATGTTTCTGAATGAGATTATTTTCCCACTGAACGCGCATTCCTATATGCGCAACAGGAGACGCGGAGGCGATGAAAGTGTTATGGCAACATGCATTTTGTTCAGGAAAAGGACAATACAGCATAGTAAGAGTAGGTTCCCCATCATGACGCAGCAAGGACCTGCACTGATTAAAATAACGGGTGGCGCACTCATTATGAAAAAAAAGCAACAACTAGCAAAAAGAAAAATTAAAACGTACAGCGAAATATTTGCATCCAGTCTAGGAAGTTACTTAAGTTTAATCAAATCTAGTTTGCCATTGACTATATTGGTGTACGCGAGCTATTTTCCTGATTAACAGCCCTGATAGAGTTTTGAGTATACTAGTGCGTGCGTGCGTTTGTGTGCATGAGAGAGAGAGAGAGAGAGAGAGAGAGAGAGAGAAGGAGGGGTGAGGCTTGAGGACTGTCGCGTGC
>NW_015613026.1:0-777 GCF_001515605.1 Sinocyclocheilus anshuiensis
ATATAATAACAATAATATAATAATATTGTATTTAATACTATATATATATATATATATATATATATAGTAAATAAATAAAATCATAGTGTATGATAATACAATATAAACAAAAAAAACAAAGTATTACATTCAGATTTTTTCTGCACTTAAATGCATAAAAAAGGGTTTAATAATAATATTTATGTTACATCTGTGTTATTTTTAGAGTAATAGTGATAATAGCACTTATTGTTGCTGCTGCTGTTATTATTATATTATTACTTTTATCAATAACACACTATAACAATAATATACTACTAAAATAAATTATTATTTGTGTTAAATTATAATAATAATACGTATTTAAAATTATAATAATAATCTTTAATTCTTATGAATAATATAACATTACATACCAATAAACTCCAATATTTACTTCCTTTAAAAAAATTAAAAAATAAAAACTTTGGAAGCATTCAGGAGTAAACATATTTTGGCAAATCCGCCAACTAGAAGTGCTCCTTGTTGCAGCCTGAGAACTACAACTCTGTTTCCAATCACACCTGTGCATCCTGACTCTCACAAACTGTGAAGAAGCAAGCCAACAAGCTTGAAACCACTCCCAGCACAAACAAGCAGTCGAGACAAACAGCCAAGACATCACCTGAGCCGTGCAGGTGTGTCAGGTTTCAAACTGAGAATAGAACAGTGTGCATTATTCTCCCCGTAAGTCTTCAGAGTTCATCTATGGACACAGCCAGGGCCGGATTTACGCATAGGCATTCTAGGCACGTGCCT
>NW_015613027.1:0-780 GCF_001515605.1 Sinocyclocheilus anshuiensis
CACTCTCACACGCACTCTCACACGCACTCTCACACGCACTCTCACCTGGTCCAGTGTGCTTCCGCAGGCGTATTCCAGGTTACTCAGATGGAAGTGCAGAACTTTCTCCTCCAGGTCAGTGAACTGAATTCCAGACTCCTGCAGGAACGTCTTGTACACTTCCTGGATCTTCTCTGAACATCCGGCACAACATGAACAAACTCCCATCAGTTTTACTCTGACAGGGCTCGACACTAAGGACTGTCCGATGGCCCAGTGTGAACGATGCTCGGGACAGATGACTGATCCGTCACTGCTGCATCCTCACGAAACATTATCATTTTTCATTGTTTTCAGGTCTTGCCAATTTAAACATTCAAGCGATTTTAAACCATTCAAGTGAAAGAAGATGAGAAATACCTCCATTCAGGACTCGTGTGCGGTTTACAGTGCACACAGCACACAGGCAGAGAAACACATCTCTGACAGCGCAAACAACTGAACTGACTTCACATTCACGTCTTCTTGTGCTTGAACGGACAAATGTATTTAAAATGATCGAAAACTGTCGGCTATGCTTTGAGTGAACAAAGAGTTGTGAAAGAAATGGATGTGTATCATTAATACAGTCGTGGCCTAATGGTTAGAGAGTTGTACTTGTACTGTATAGAGATTTGTTGACCTGCTCTCTTGATTTCTCCTAAAGCAGTCAATAAAGGATAAACTAACCGAAACTATAACGGCTGATCAATGAACGAATGATGTCATGTGTGTGGATCATAAATGACAGTACAGATCACA
>NW_015613028.1:0-752 GCF_001515605.1 Sinocyclocheilus anshuiensis
CACACACACACACACACACACACACACACACACACACACCGGTCTATATGGTCTAGATATGATTGTTATCGTGCTCTTTCCATGTTAATGATAGCGAGTGCTTTATAGTAAAGAAAATTCACCCCAAACTGAAAATCCTTATGTTGTTCCATATTTTTGTTTTTTTCTCTGTGAAACATGAATGAATATGAATGAGAAGGTAGGGTTGGGCGATATGGTCAAATATACTATCACAGTATTTGTTTTTTTTTTACCATATAATCTGGTATCAATATTTATAATATTCACTTCATACCATTTATGGGGAAGGAAATGTACAATATTCCATATGTTTGTTAGAAGTAAACTCTACAGTAAGCTACCTTTTAATTTAGAGCCCTATGAAATCAGTCTTATTTTTTCCCCTAAATTCTGTTTTATTTTTTCAAGATTCTGTGTTTTATTATTTAATACAAATGTATCATCAAAAATGATAATGAAATGAGTTCATAAAACTTTAACAATTTAAGGCGTGAAAAGAAAAGGGTGAAAATTGTATTTTTAATGAATAGATATCATCATACATTCCCCT
Organism: Sinocyclocheilus anshuiensis; assembly: GCF_001515605.1. Classification (NCBI taxonomy): domain Eukaryota; kingdom Metazoa; phylum Chordata; class Actinopteri; order Cypriniformes; family Cyprinidae; genus Sinocyclocheilus; species Sinocyclocheilus anshuiensis. The sequence goes on from NW_015613028.1 coordinate 572, forward strand.
GTTAATTAATCACAGTACATTAAGACAATTGTTTTATATTACAACTTTTCTAAAATGCTATGCTGATATGCAAATAATGCATTATCTAATGAAATAAATGTGCATATATATACCTACCTTTCCGAAACAGAAATCTGAACACTGGATATGCAGGTTCAAAATTCTTGTTTCATTTTGTCTA
>NW_015613030.1:0-780 GCF_001515605.1 Sinocyclocheilus anshuiensis
GCGGGGCGTTCTAAAAGCAGGGAGTCGGCTCTCACCTTGAAGTCCATTGCCATTTGCACTGGTGCAAGAAGGAGGTGGAGATGCTTGGGGCCTGACAACTGGAGCAAAGGCGCTTTTTTGTTTCACTGCAGAGATGACATTGGCAGGTGAGAATGAGAAAATGCCGTGTGTACTGCTACAGTTTGAAGAGAGGCTGACCGAAGAGGCTGCCATGGTAGGGCTCGACGGAACTACTGCAACAAAGCAGACATAGTCACCACTCAGAGAGAGTTCACTTCTTACAGACGAAGAGTAAAGAGAGCCGGGCCTCGCCTCTTTTTCAAATCATATTCATGGAATGAAAACAAATCAGGGAGAAATGGTCATGAGGATATGGGGGAAATTTGGGTTGCGGGTCTTTTTTTGGGGGGACCAAAACAAACAAGCAAATCATCAGGTAAATGGAGTTGGAATGGGATATGAGATGTCCTGCCTTGGCCACTTTCTGGATAATAGGCGTTCTTATCGACTCTGACTGGGTAATTTTGCCGAAAACATTTGTCTTTTTTGTTTTTTTAGAGATTTTGGGTGCTGTTTTGGTGGCCTGCTTTATAATTGCAAATGCTTTTGCTTTTCAACAGCTGCTTTGATTGGTCGGATTCGTTAAATGTCTCGGTTGTTCAGCCTCCAGAGTCACCCCTCCTTTTATCCAGTAGCACACATTCCCAAAAGGTAACAAAACAAACCAACTAACAACCAACAGAACAACAACAGAGGAGTGTCAAAAGGAAAGGGAAGCAC
>NW_015613031.1:0-780 GCF_001515605.1 Sinocyclocheilus anshuiensis
TATAGAAATCCTGGCAAGGGTGCGTCCCGTAAAAATGGCCCGTAAGGTCACCCTAACATGAATGTACTTACCTTGTACATTATGTACATAATTTGTTTGCCTTCGCTGTTTATTTTGTCTCTCTCTTTTCAGCAGACACGGTGAAAACTACAAGAAATAAAGGCATTTAAATGTTCAAATATGCGCTTCTCAGAGTCCTTTCAAGTCTCATGCAAATGTCTGCTGACATGCAACTGAACATGTATGACAAATCCAAATCTACAATATCCAAATCCAAATCTTTGCACATTATGAAACAAATATAAAGGTAAAATTCTGTGTGCGCATGACCATGCATAAAAATTAATTATTTTCCAGGCTGTAAAAACTGTTTCTCAGCATCCATGTTATGTCACAGTCCCACTCTCGATTCAACCTGAACATGTAACCTGTTACGCTTCAATAACAAATTTTACTTAAAGAACCTCTAACTTTAAACATTTGAAAGGGAGTAGGCTATATCGGCTACTGAACATCACATTCATACATTTAGGCTACTTGTTTTAAAATTGAATGAACTAAAATTGACATGAATTTATAACAGATAAATACACATCTCAATGAAAACATGTCTTTTGACAGTTGAATTTACATTGGCTCAACATAGGCTAGAGTCAATGTTATCAGACTGTTGCCACAACTGATAAAATTCGTTAATTTGTTATTCATAATCCGTGCCTTTCCGAATAAACTTTCGTGCACATGCCTTGGCTCAACACAAAAGTAATCTCTTTTACACGC
>NW_015613032.1:0-780 GCF_001515605.1 Sinocyclocheilus anshuiensis
ATATAGCTTAAGAATTTAAAATATAGGGTATTTGTTCTCAGGCTTATGTTGTGGAATGATTTTTTTATATATACAGTACATATTTGAATTAGAGAACACTGTCTTAGGCCAAAGTCCAAGATTGCACAGAAGAAGAATATGGAGTCTTTTATGAACACATTAAGCATGGATCACACACCCTCTAACTACTAACATCGTGGTATAAAGAATAATTTATATGCATGTGGTTTAAGGAATTGATTATCTTGTGTTTTATTGTGTAGATGATTGTCTGCTTTAGACTCAAATATATATTTAAATCTGCTTACAGTCTGTGGAGTCATTGGACCCCCAGCTGTTTAAAACAAGATAGTAAAAGATTTATGATCCCCACCCTTTTCATTTTTTTTATTGACTTTCCTTGTGGTTTCTTAAAGAGTTGAACAAATTAATGATATAATCAATAGTGTATCCCTCTTCTCAGTGTATTGTAAGATTAATTATTAATCTTATTAGCTGCACATGCAGTTTGGTATGTGAGAGGTGACTGACGGTGTGGGCGAGTTGTGTTTCTAGGCATTTCTAAGACGGTGTTTGACGTTGACTATATGCTAGGACAAATGTATTGAGCTTGTTCCTGGCATGGACCGCAGCTCTGACAAGCAGGCGAAGCAATTGCTATCTGTGGACCTTCTCTAGTTGCACTATTTCATGGGTTATTTGATGCAAAATAAATAAAACATGGCCTCATATTACAGTTAGAGTGAATAGTAGGCCTACACTAAAACATCTGAAATAAAC
>NW_015613033.1:0-780 GCF_001515605.1 Sinocyclocheilus anshuiensis
TGACTGTTTCCCATTGACTTCTGGGAGGATCCAAGCAGGCCTCTGCAGATGCATCATAGAAAGGAGCCGGGTTATATGTGAGCTATATTTCCACCAGTCAAAAGAATCATTTTCGTACAACCCGTTTGGGATCCCCAGCCTATTGCTAACTTTTTCTCAGAGCTTCCCTGAGGCTTTGTGTGCAAACGGAGAAAAACAGCACCATGTAGGAATAGAATTTGCACTGCCGAAAAAAGAGAAAAAAAAGAAAGCGAGCAGTGAAATAGGAAAGCATAATTCCTGGAAGACATCATGAGTTTAAAATCAAAGTTCTCCGACAACTCTTATCCATCCTATATGAATGCATGGCATTTAAGTACTTCTTCATTCATCCAAATCACTGTAGTATGTCAAGTAGAAGTTTATTCAGAAGCATCTTTTTAATTTACGTAAGATGTTCTGCTTTTAAGTGGCAGCTCAGATGTTTATAGAGCATGAATGTTGCCGTGAATGAGAGTGCAAAGTATAATAAAATACTGGAGTATGCTTGAAATTTGAAAGAATAAATTAAGTTGAAAGAAAAAATGCATATGAGAACTAAAGAATTCAATGCCATTAATTGCCTTTTATATATAGGCTGCAAGTGTATTCTATTATGCACAGTATGTATGAAGCCTTAAAGCATGTCCCTTTCTTCAGAGCGACTGGGTGTTTTTGGGTAATCAGCATTGAGAGGGGTGGACATGAAGACATACCAAAGACTGACCTTTGCTTTGAAGCATGTAAAGTACTTACCAGGAA
>NW_015613034.1:0-780 GCF_001515605.1 Sinocyclocheilus anshuiensis
TTTAATAACAAAATCACATACCCATTTCTTATTAAAGGCAACCTGAGAAAGCCAGAGCTGCACATCTTCCTACAGAAAAAAGCATCGATTTGAATCAAGTTAAAAATTGATCATTACAACATCTAAAGTAAGGTTATGTTTTTTTTCATGTTGACCAACCTGCCATTTTGTCTGCCTTCTGAAAACATGGTTTATGCGATGAATGATGGGATTCTCAATTTCCTCCCACTTAAAATGGTATCCAATTCTCTGTACACACAACAGTACAGTTCAGGGTGCATATAACCTATTTACTTTTACCATAACACAATTCCCTAATATATTATACAAATAAATAAACCAAAGCTCTACTCACCGCTCTCCTCTTCTTGATAAGCTCTAGGACGTTTATTTCATACTGATGAAAATCAGAAACAAAAACACCCAATTAAATGTCACATATCAGGTTATTTGGACTTTGCAGCTGACTAGAAAGGTCATTTGCAAAACCCAACCTCTCATGTTCCAGGTAACCAATATGTGTACTGACGATTTTTGTGCAAGACAAACATATATTAAACAGCTTTTTGTCAATACAGACCTGTATGTATGTAATGAAATCGTCTTTACTCTGAACTGTTCGGTGCAGCTTGTATTCAAGAGCAGTAGATCTTTTCAACATAGACCTGAAACAAACGCCTTGCTTGAGGAATATGTTTGTTTCAGAGTAAACCCCCTTGTTTTTATCTGGTGTGTTTGTGTGTGCACTGTGATACTCACTTGACTTCTTTATTGGTGAAC
>NW_015613035.1:0-780 GCF_001515605.1 Sinocyclocheilus anshuiensis
CAAACGCAAACAAAAATATAACGTAGAAATAGGCAGAAAACGAAAATACAGTTGAGCCATTCCTACTTAATATGCATTATGCCCACATCTTATGTCTTAATATAACAAATAAATGACAAAAAAAAAATAATCACAACAATATTTTAGTATCAGAGATATTGTTAGATTTTAAATCAGTTTTTATTTTTATATTTTCCATTTTAATTTTAGCTAAAGTTTTAGTAATTTTGTGTTTTTGTAATTAGTGTTATATTTATTTCAGTTAACATTTATTTTAAGTTACAAAATTGATTTAATTTTAGATACATTTTTAGTTTTAGCTAACTATAATACCTCTGGGTGCAACTTCTATGAATGAAATGAATCTAAATTAATCCAAAAAATAAAATAGAAAAAAATATTTCTTAATTTTTTGCTTTCACATTTACGAATTTCAAACTAAACATGTTTTCTTGTAAATATTGTTCTAACTAACAAAAGCCAGTTCTTTTTCTCTCTTTATTTCCAGCCTGTATCCTGTAAATAATCAATTTATACTAATAAATCTAATAATATTCACTACCAAATATTTCAAATGTTTGGGGTCATTAAGATTTTTTTAATGGTTTTGAAAGAGCCTCTTCTGCTCATCAAGGCTGCCTTTATTGGATCAAAAATACAGTAAAAACATTAATATTGTGGAAAAAAATATTAGAATATAAAATAGCTGTTTTCTATGTGAATATATAGTAAAATGTCATTTATTTCTGCGATCAAAGCTGAATTTTCAGCATCATTACT
>NW_015613036.1:0-781 GCF_001515605.1 Sinocyclocheilus anshuiensis
AAAACTTTTATGTTGGATGCGATTAATCGTTTGACAGCACTAATAATAATAATAATATAGTATAGAATTTGTGTGGTAGCAGATTATGATAAGAAGCCTGGGGGAGATCTGTTCTTTTAGATACTAATAATGTATTATTAATAATAATAATAATATGCTATATAATATGTAATATAAGTTTTACTGTTTTGAGTCTTGTTTTTTTAACAGTTTTTTTTTACAAGAATTGTTAAGTGTCTTTTCTTTTGGTTTGTGTCCATCAAGTACCACATAAATAAAAAAAAGTATCTTTTTGCAAAGCAAGTAATTCACTGGATTATCCAAATGTAAACATTACTACATGGATAAAAAAAACTATATTGTTATATACTGTATATACCATTATAGTGACATGAACATATTAGGAACATTTTAACTGTAATGTTCAGACAATGTGGTTGCCTGTCTGTCCAGGTCTCGAGCTCACCTTTTACAGTGGGGTGTATGGGACATGTTTAGGGGCCATGACTCAATTTGGACATGACGCCAAGGGTCTTATCGGCCTCTCTGGAATTTTGATTGGTGTTGGTGAAATACTTGGTAAGTCAGTGCATTACAACCATTGTGCTTAAGTTCTCTGTAAACATGGCAGATGTAATAAACTGTTCTCTCTGCTGAACTAGGAGGGGGAGTATTTGGGATTCTGGATAAGTGTAATCGTTTTGGCAGAAACCCGGTGGTGTTTTTGGGGCTGTTTACCCATATTGTGGCATTCTACCTCATCTTCCTCAACATAGCCAGT
>NW_015613037.1:0-780 GCF_001515605.1 Sinocyclocheilus anshuiensis
TGTTTATTAGTACTTAAAGCACATATTAATGCCTTATTCTGCATTTTAGATCTATTCTAGATTCTTAACTTTACCCCATAACTAAACTTAACAGCTACCTTACTAACTAATAATAAGCAGCATAAAAAGAGTTTATTGAGGGACAAATCTTAGTTAACAGTGAATATGTGTTCTCTAATCTAACATGCTATGGAAAATGTTTCATAACTACACCAGGTTTGCCTGTACATTTTCTCAAGACTACAGGTTATTCAACAATGCTCTGCACTGCGTGTGTTATAAATATATCTTAAAGAAAATGTCCACAGCTTGCCCTTTCTTCTTTACACTGAGTTGCTAGACTGTTGTGTGTTTTTCTCTGTGTGTGTATTAGATCTCCTGGAGTTAATCCCTCTGGCCACATATGCAGACTGTACTTGTTTCATTACAGTTAGCAGCACACAAGGCAAAAAGACAGCTTGCCGAACAATTCATCCGCGTTATGTCTCTGTTCCCGGGTTCATCAGGAGCAGAGGAAGGTCACTGTCAACCTATGAGGGAATATCAAAGCCGCTCTCGCTCAGAGAGCCTCTCACAGTCTTTGAGTCTGCCTCTCTCAAACTTGGCCCCCGCCCCTCGGCCCAGTCAAGATGCTGCCTGCCGATTCCACATTCAATAGAAGCCTTAGCCCAGCAAATAAAATACAGCTCTCTTCCTCTCACAGCACTCCCGCATGCAGAATCAAAAGCAATGTCTATGTAAAAGAGAAACTGCAAGACATTTAACTAACAGACATTTTTT
>NW_015613038.1:0-780 GCF_001515605.1 Sinocyclocheilus anshuiensis
ATCTTCTTTTGTGTTCAACAGAAGAAAGAAACTCATACAGGCTTGTAACAACTTGAGGGCAAGTAAATGATAACAGAATTTTCATTTTTGGGTGAACAACATTCCCTTAAATGTTACATTTTACAATCAGGAAGGAGGACTTTTTTATGCTTTTAACAATGATTGTGTTTCCTCAACAATTACACCGTGTTGCACAGGTGAGGTGTTCTTAAGAGTATGTATGTTTGCATGTTCTGTATAGCTGTGATATGTTCTCTGGTCTTTGCATGTATTGACTCTCAAAGTGAGACTTCTCTACCACTATCTGTTCCAAAAACCTAGAGAACTGCCTACATAGGACGCATTTTAAGGCATCACAGGCACAGGCCGTGCTCTGTAAGAAAAATGTTAACAGCACTATATAAACATTTAAGATTTTTACAAATCCACAGCCATAAGATAGAGAGATACTTTTTAAAGTAAGAGTAAGACTGAGTTTGTTTGTCTATTGCAGTTGTTGACAGTTGAATAATAACTTAGTGTAACTTTTATCAAATCATTTCATTCTAGAGCTTATTTCTCATCAAAGCTTGATAAATATGAAATATCTATGAGCGAACAAAACACTTCTTTCCTTTTTTTTTCAAAGCATACTAAATTGGTTCCCTACTTTAGCACATATTAACCTGATCTCCTGATCATTACTGTGACCTAAAAAGAGATAAATTCACAGCCATTGGAAAGAGAGAGACTTTTCAAATTTTAAAGGGGTCATATGATGCGATTTCAATTTTTCCTTTC
>NW_015613039.1:0-781 GCF_001515605.1 Sinocyclocheilus anshuiensis
AACACGACCCCGCTTCGTCAAACAGGACCAGGTGTGCATTGCTCGTCTTAGAACAGCTGGGACCATCTGCCTTGAGACCTTCAAAGATTTCCCTCAAATGGGACGTTTCACCTTACGAGATGAAGGTAGGTGGACATTATCACCAAATGCAACTCTATAACTTGTCTTCAACTTGGATTTGTTGTTTTATATCTGTTCTGTGAATTTTTTTTTTTTAGTTCTGAATATGTACTTTCTTTGTCTTGAAGGGAAGACCATTGCCATTGGAAAAGTGTTGAAACTTGTTGCCGAGAAGGACTGAAAAGAATGATTGGTGCTTCAGCCGCAGCACACTTCATAGCCCTCCTGTCCTTTCTCCTCTCTGCCTCCCGAAGACCAGCTTAAAAAAAACTTATCTTAAAGAAATCTGTTTTTAAGCAAATGAAAATGAAATCAAGTCCACATGTCAGCTTTCTCATATTGAGAGCTCAGCGATGCCATTGTTTTAGGTTCTCCCCCATGACCTGTTCTTCGTCAATCGCACACGTTTAATGGCAAGAGATCTAGCTCTCTTCCAAACTTTTTATTTTTATAATTTTTCTTTTTGCTTCCATCAGAGAAATATAATGGCAGCAGATACAGTAAACGTATGTGGACCAAGATTTGCTTGTTAACATAAAATGATTTATGAGCAGTAAAGTTTGAATGATTAACCAATTGAAACCAAAATGTTAATATCTTGGTTGTACATGTCTCCCATTGCTTATTCCCATTTTGGTTTCTGTTCACATAACGTTCTTGC
>NW_015613040.1:0-781 GCF_001515605.1 Sinocyclocheilus anshuiensis
CCCAGAATGTGTCTGTGAAGTTTCAGCTCAAAATACCCCAAAGATAATTTAATATAACATCTGGAAAAAGTCATTTTTGGGGTGTGTCTAAAAAAAGAGCTGTTTTTGTTGTGTATCACTTTAAATGTAAATGAGCTGCATATTCCTACCCTGTCGTTAGAAGAGGGCATAGCGTATATAATAATAGCCGGTTAGAAGCAACATAACTGAGAGCAAGAGTTCAGCCAAACATATAGGAAGTCAAACACACCGAAAATGGGACGAAATGGTGCGATGTTACAGAGCTTGTGCCGCACTGACCTGTCATCGGCGCGGCTCATTGGACCGAGTGGACTCGACAGTGCAGGGAGGACGTGTTTGCTAGCGCTACTGAACGGACAGTGCGGCACGAACTAATCTCGCCAGCGCGACACTGATCAATTAAAATACTCTGATAACGTATGCACACAAACACGGTTAAAATGTTAACTAAACATTATAACGACATAACATTCACAAATTAGTCTGGAGTGAAATTATTTGCATAGACATAAATATATTTAGGTAGATTTTGAGGCGCATTACCTTCAAAAATAGAAGTAATCCACTGTGTTAGCATTACTCTACACTATATAAGTATAATTTTAATAGGACGATTACACTTTAAAGTAGTCGGTGCCGATAGCCTTGTGGGCAGCGCGCTTACTTACACCGCTGTTGCACTACAGGTGTCCTGAGTTCGAATCCGGACTCGATGACCTTTCCTGATCCCGCCCCCTATCTTTCTCCCACTTTGCTTCCT
>NW_015613041.1:0-781 GCF_001515605.1 Sinocyclocheilus anshuiensis
GGTTTTTGGATATTTTAATAAAAAAATCTTACATATTGTGCTTTTGAAAAAGAATAGTTCAACCGAAAATTTGCAGAAAATTTACTCACCCTCCAATCCAAGATATAGATGAGTTTGTTTCTTCACCGAAACAGATTTGGAAAACTTTTTCATTACATTTTGCTCACCAATGGATAATATTTATGCCTGGTGACAGCTTTTCCCAGGCAACCTATTTCCTACATAGTTGCGCTAGTTTTATGTCTTTCTTTTCCTCACATAATAAATTAAATTCACATGGAAGTCCTGATCATTCTTTATGGGTTTGTTTGCGATAATGACTGGTTGTCGATGACATATAAGCGTCTATGATAAGAAATAGATAAAACCATATTTTTCACATCTATTTTCAAATTTTAAAATATATTTTCAAGATGAATATATACTTTTTTTACGTATCTTGAATTATTAATCAGAAAATATTTTTACGTTTTTTGGGGAGTCACACCACATGACGTTTTACAATCCTGAAACTTTCTATGTCATAAAAAGGTCAAATAATTTGATTATTGACTTATTGACCTTGACACACAGTCATGAAGGTCTGCAGGAATCCCATATGGTATGATTTTATTTCTGCATCTTGGTTATACCAATTGAGTTGGTCACACCTCATGGCTTTGATTTGGTGGACAAAGGCATTTTAAATATTAATTAAGAGTGAAGCAGTTTTGTTAAAATATTTTAGGCCTAATATAAAAAATAAAGACATTTTAATAAATAATTTTTTTATTCATTATGA
>NW_015613042.1:0-781 GCF_001515605.1 Sinocyclocheilus anshuiensis
ATAACGACATAATAATTAAATACAAATAAAAAAATAAGAGTAATAAAATAAACAAATGCATAATACATTAAAAATAAAGAGTAATAAATAAATAAATGTGTAATAAATACATAAATATAAATATGAGTAATACATAAATTAGAAATGAGTAATGCATAAATAAATATGAATAAATAAAATAAATATACATAACTTAATAAATGTGCAGAATACATACATATTATAATATATAAATACATATACATTTTAAATAAATGCATAAGTATATAAAAGTTATATACAAATATGCATAACAGAAAAAAATTTAATAAATAAATGAACAGAGTAATACATAAATACAAAGATGAGAAATTAATAAAGAAAGAAAGAAAAGTAATAAACAAATAAATTTGTAATGCACACATAAGTAAATAGATGAATAAATATGAGTAATAATCAAACAATTCACAATTTACAATTTAGCCAGCAGAAATTAAATAAATACAAGTAATAAATAAATATGAGTGATACATAAATAAATAAACAAATAAATACAAATGTGAGCAATACATAAATACATATGAATAATAAATAAAAGTAATGAACGATTAAATGAGTACTAATTAAATACATAAATATGACCAATAATAAATAATAAAAATGTCACTGATAAACAAATATGAGTAATAAGTAATCATGTGCTGTTATCGCATGATATTCATGATAATTGCCTCCAGGAGAATTTCCCTGCACTGGTGACGAAGTCGTATCCGGACTGGATTTACGCGATCATCTTCATTCT
>NW_015613043.1:0-780 GCF_001515605.1 Sinocyclocheilus anshuiensis
CACACACACACACACACACACACATATCAGAAATTCAGTCAGGGTTGCATTTTTAGCATGTGTGTGTGTGTGTGTCTGTGTGTATATACTGTATATATGTACTGTATACAATTTTAGTTATAATATACAGTTTTTTTTTACACTAATATACTATATATTTTACACGTATATTAATTTTTCCAAGAGTGTATACAGTTATACAGTACATAAATATAATATATATTATATACATAAATAACCAAACACCATCATCATCATCAAAATTAATGATTTATACTATAGAACTAAATTTATATTCAATAAATGTATCTAAATTGATTTGTTATATAATATAGCATAGACTATAAGAAATATATTTATGAAACTGAATAAATACATAAATACTAATACAAAAATGAATGAATAAATAAACAAATACACATTCTAACATGAAAAATTCACCATTTACTCATCCTCATGTTGTATTTCTTCTTTTACATTGAAACTATTAAAAAAAAAAGCAGAAAAATATTCTACGACCATTCAGCAACAATGGTACCGAGAAGATATTCAGACAACAAAGCCTCCAGAAAATGCCATTTTCCTTTCTTTAGCGAAAAACAAAACCCAGTCTGAGTGAAATAAAGCATTAAAGCGGAATGGCATGCTGACCCATTACAGATCAGACCTGCAGTTTTCCAACTGGAGGGTCTGCCACCTCTCTGCCGCCCATCCTGTATCCCCCCTTTAATTGTGCCACTTGAGAAATTTACGTGCCTGTGAATATGGCATGAATCTCAC
>NW_015613044.1:0-781 GCF_001515605.1 Sinocyclocheilus anshuiensis
TAGTGTACATATTTAATGTTTACACACCCAGAAGCCACACTGTTGCTGTTCCAGTTGGGGTGGATGTAGACGGCGCTGACGCTCATGTACTGCTCGCGACCCTCCTGGTTGTAGATGTCGTGGTCGCCCAGAACGACACGCCAAGTTCTCGAGCTGCACAAGAAACACGTTTAAGTGAACACAGGTAGAGTCAGGAAACAAGTGTACACTACACTTGTGGATTTATTACATTCCGTTTGCACTGACGCTGTCCTTAAGGCGAGAAAATGATCAGAAATGTCTCAGTTTTTTGTATGTGTTTGTTTGTTCTTAACGATCTAGGTACAGATAACAATGGATTCATTACGTGTCGACGCAGTGGGCGGCAGTCATCACCCATCTAGTTCTGATCAGAGTCCCACCACAGGTATGATAGTAGCTGCCACCCGACAGGTACTGGAGAGAGATCTGAGAAAGAGACAATGACTTTGTTACAATTAGAAGATTTGAGGGGGAAAACAGTAGAAACACCCTCATTTCAATATGACTGGCCTTTTAAACTTGCAAAAAAAAAAATAACCGAAGAAGCTGACTGGACTTTATTTATGCTGAAGAATGCGGCTTCAAATGGTTTTACTTGTTATAAAGCTGGTTTTAAATGATCATTATGGTGGGGCTGATGCCAACCTGCCTTGTAAACCATCTTTGTCAAGATTGTTAATGAGACAGCAACTAATCTTCTACCATATTAAGAAAAACAGCTTGACCACTTAGTCGTGGAAAATCATCAAGACAGCTTATT
>NW_015613045.1:0-781 GCF_001515605.1 Sinocyclocheilus anshuiensis
ATTATAATTAAATATACTTTATATAATTAATTTATTATTATTTCTTATTAAGCCAAGCTGTGACAAATTTTAAAAAACACCTCCACTTCACTAGAAGGCGCTGCGCGCCTCGCTGTTGTGGCTGTAAAAAGCGCCGCGAAATAATACCGGAAGTAGAGCTGAGGACGTTCTTTCCGGCTCCGGTCTCTCAGCAGGAGTAAAGGTAGGCTGAAATAAGAGCCGAAAATCCGTGTAAAATCTTCATCATCTTACTATTTTAGGTGTTGACTCAAGCGAATCCTGTTAAGATAAATTCCTAATAATGAATATATCCTAGTCTTGAGAAAATATGCAGACGAGAAATACTACATATAAGGCAGGAAATGTGACTGTCTTGTGCGCTTCGGCGGCTCGTATGAAGTCAATATAGTAACCTCAAATAAGAAAATAACATTGAATAAACGATTTATTGTTCAAGAGAGTAAGTCATTTAAGTGCAAGAAACCTTGAAACTGATGTTAATGAATATAAGTTAACGCGTTTAGCATGCTAATGCCTTCATAGCCGAGCTGACAAAAATTACCATGTTGTTTTTTTTGCCATATACATATTCCCATTGTATTCAGTGCATCTATACACTGCATCTAATTTGCATATTAATTTGTTGTTCTTGGGGCAAACCATAATGAAGAAAGAAGTGTATTAATTTGAGTAATAACTTTGCAACATTTTCATAATATCTCATATTTCATCCGAACTGATTGCACTGTATTTTATGTGCAATCATTTTCTATTTTTAACT
>NW_015613046.1:0-781 GCF_001515605.1 Sinocyclocheilus anshuiensis
AGATAGATAGATAGATAGATAAAAAAATATAAAACAGACAGAGAGAATGGCAGAATGACTGACAGACAGACAGACTCTCACCTGCAGTCGCACGTTAAACATCATAGAGGCGATAACATAGAGGTAAGGGAATCTGATTCGGAGTCTCCAGGCGAGATCAAAGAAGATGAGCAGAGTCCTGCTGAGCCCTTTAGAAAACACCCCGTACGAGCCGGACACACGCAGCACTAACTGCGACAGTCCCGCCATAAGAGACCGCTTCACTGACCTCTCTCACACACGACACACGAGCCTGTGTTACTGTGAGCATTTACCGCGCTAACACGCATCTCGTCTCAGACCAACTCATTCTCCACCCTGTTATTATTCTGACTAGATGGACTCATGACCGGATGTCATCAACTTCTACTTCCTGTCAACGTCAAAATAAGTGCACTGCTTCCTAAACTTAGGAAAACTGAAGGATAAGAAAGCAGATCAGCTTAACCTTAGTTTAATTCCCTCACATGAATGTTAAATAATTAAGTGAGCAAACGCTAATGAATTAAAACAAGTGGAAGCCTCTTGTAAGCGAACCAGCTCATTGCAGTCATTAATTCGGGAATCAAACAACAATGGTCACGCCCTTGCCCTGTTTTGATTCACTAAAAAGAACCGACTCAAAAGAATCATTCAATAATCTGACCACACTGATTCCGTTGAACGCTGTAGATTCAGTAGGTGCAGCTGAATGTTTAGAAGTGCATAAAACAATGACAAAAAGTTTTAATTCTGTAAATTT
>NW_015613047.1:0-781 GCF_001515605.1 Sinocyclocheilus anshuiensis
ATTCGAGAAATGCACCAAAGCGACTGAGAAAAACTGTAATAAAATTTTCAAAAACTGAAGTGATTACTATATTTTATTTATTTGTTATAATATTTATAAAACTCGACATTTTAACTAATTGCAAAAGCTGAATAAAATTATCAAAGCCTATCGATTTAATCAGTGATAAATTTGGCAATTAGTCGATTAATCAAAATAATCGTTTGTTGCAGTCCTGCCGACTAATATTTATATTTCTTATAGCTGCAAGAAATGAAAATTGACCCTATCAATTTGGTAAATGCATGTTATACCATCCAATAAACGATTCATCCATGTCTGGGTTAAAACCTTGTAGTGAACAATGAAAATTAAATAATTAGATCTTCTGTTGACAATGACAGATGCTGACTTGGGAATGGGAACCAATACAACCAAGAAAGCAACATCAGCAGCAGAGAGAAGTAACAGAGAAAAAGAGAGAGAGAGAGAACTACGTTACTCACCACTTTTGCCCACACCTCCCTCTCCTAACATCACCAATTTGTACTCGCGGGAGTAACCCCCTGTGCTCCGCGAGGACTCCATCCAAATAACTGAAACAAGACACAAGCAAAAACCTGTTCAAAATAGTTTAAAAAACTTAAAGTTAAAAGTTTAAGTTGAAAGAATGATTGACAGACAGACTGATTGACGGACGGACGGACGGATGGATGGATGGATGGATAAATGAGCAGACAAACAGATAGACAGACAGACAGACAGAAAGACAGATAGATAGATAGACAAACAGACAGACAGA
>NW_015613048.1:0-780 GCF_001515605.1 Sinocyclocheilus anshuiensis
AATTAAATTTAATTCAAAATATAATAATATTGAAAAATATAAAATAACAAGGGACAAGCCTGTTTTCCACCAACTAGACCAGCATTAACCACCATAAACCATCGTAGAACACCATGGGAATCCAAGCTGTTTTTTCAACATTAGCTCCCAGCTACCAGCCTGTCTTTTATTCTCTCTGATCACCATCTCATTCTTCTTTTCCTTCCCAAGCACTCTTTGGAATAACAGATGCAGATTCTGGGCACTGATGTGGGACAGTGAAGTCACACCCTTCCTAGAGCGCATTCCCGCCAACCATGGCGTCACTCTGCACATCTCCTGCTGAGTTAAGACATCTGACCTCTGCTTAATTAAAACACCACACTATCTACAGCTTTGCACAAGAATCAGGGAGTTTGAGAATAATTCTGACTAATCGCAAATTAAGATTTGGCAGAACAACAAAAAGACACTTATGAAAGACGAGTCTATTTTTAGAGATGGAGTAATGGGACTCAGGTAATGTTTAACAAAAGTTTGTTATGGCAGCCGCGGAAGTGAAGACTTCCTGTCTAAGTACTGATTACATGTAGGTAAACTACAGTTCAAAGGTTTTTTAAAAGAAGTCTCTTAAGCTCACCAAGGCTGCAATTATTTGATCAATAATACAGTAAAAACAGTAATATTGTGAAATTGTATTAAATTATATTTTAATATATTTTTAAATGTAATTTTTTCCTGTGATACAAAGCTGAAAGCATCATTACTCCAGTCTTCAGTGTGACATGATTCTTCAGAAAT
>NW_015613049.1:0-781 GCF_001515605.1 Sinocyclocheilus anshuiensis
AGTAATATTGTGAAATATTACAATTTAAAATAACTGTTTTCTATTGGAATATAATTTACATTTTAATTCATTTCTGTAAATGCAAAGCTTTGCAAAACTGGTATACTAAATACACATTATTTTTTCTGTTTTGTGACCTTGATCAAATCTTCTTGTCCTCAACAGTGGAAGAAAGCAGAGGAGAAGCTACAGAAAGAGCTTCTAGAAGCTGAGGCTTCAGAGAGCAAGGACAAGAAAATTAAATTGGTGAGTCTTACTACAGTCGATGGAGAGCTTATATTCACATAGCTGTATATTCACTTTCGCCCATCGTTTTATTCCAGCACACAGAGACGCTGAACATTGTGTTTCTCACCTACTTCAGAATACTGAAGAAAGCTCAGAAGTCCATCTTACTGCCCTCTGTTTTAGAAGGTCTTGCAAAGTAAGAGCCACATGATGTGTGTAACTGCTTTATTATAGTGTTATTACACTGTAATAAAGCGTTCTGGTCAGTATTCCTCTGTGTTCTTGATTAACATGGTTCAAACTGTTTCCTGCAGGTTTGCTCATTTGATAAACTTGGAGTTCTTTGATGATTTGTTGGCGGTGCTGTACGGCCTCATCACATCAGGTGTAAGTGTTTCTATCAGGAGCGCCTGCTTCACGTCACATTTCACGCATTAACATCTCAGCGTTTTGTTTCTCTCAGGATCTGACGTATCGCGAGAGCCTTCACTGCATCCTCACCTCCTTCCACATCCTCTCAGGACAAGGTCAGTGCCGCCACAGCTCTGGTTTC
>NW_015613050.1:0-781 GCF_001515605.1 Sinocyclocheilus anshuiensis
TAAATCTCATTACATATCTTCTGTGTTCAACACAAAGAGGCAAATTTACGCAGATGTTTTTTTTCAATGGGAACCACATGCTTGACGGGAAATAAAAAGAGAAGAAAAAAAAAAGAAATAAAGCAAATTAATGGGAATGAATTATGTGATTTCTATGTGAAATCCCACTTCGGCAATTTTAAGAAGTCATGTTAGGGACGTTTGAGCAAGACCCTGCAATTTGGAGTCCCTTAAATGAGAAATCTTTTCTAAATAAAGGCCTCTGATTAACCATTCTCATTCACCTTCCCTAACCAATTAAGGACTCTTTAAATGTTAAAAATAGAGGACAGCCATCATCTCTATTTCACAAAGTCCAGCTCCTTTTCAGTCAAGGTCCAAAAGTCATAAGGCCAAAGGGTTCTCGACAACAGCCCAAGATCCATCTGGATCCGGATCTGTCCCCCTCGTCGCTCCTCAGCTGCTGTACGTAGTCGAAGCCGTCCGGTCTGGAGGACTCCAGACCTGAAGAGTACTGCACCTGCCTGTCTAACACCAGCTCCTTCTCGCCGCTAGGCCAGCGCTCGCCACATATAGCTCCGCAGCTATGTGCCCCCTCTCGAAGAGTTACACAATACCGACATCATGAAATATCACTGCAAGTACTGCTTCCTTGACACGCTACAGGTTTAAACACACAGCTCTTTAGAGAAGTTTCACTTAAAGGGTAAATAAAAGAACGACCAGCCAAATTATCATGTCCAATGTTTCACTTGTTTGAACTAAACAAATGTTTTGCATT
>NW_015613051.1:0-781 GCF_001515605.1 Sinocyclocheilus anshuiensis
AAATTGCTTCAGTCTATCAGACCATCAGTGTGATTACATTTGGTGCCTGTGGAATCTTTTCAGCTTTAAACACAATTATGGTATTGTTTGTTGGCTTAATGTCTGTGAAATGGCCAAAATGCAGATTGCTGCGTATGGCGTCTTAAAGGTCAAAGAAAGCTCTGCGAGACCGGAATAAATAAGAAATACAGTCGAAATACAGAGCTTAGCGTATTTTAAATAAGTTAACTCATTTTACGACCACAAGTCTTAATGTGATCAGTAAATCAAATGGTGCTAATGGCGGGTATATTAAAGTACTTACTTTCTTATTGACTCTAACGGCAATGCATTAACACAAATGCGGGGTGTTCGGAATCGTTAAACGGCACTTAACGCTTTAATCAAGACATTTGTCCGAACCCATATTCCCCGCTTAAGCTTTAAATCCCAGTAGGACTATAAGACCTCTCAGCAACGTGAAGAGAACTCTCCTGGTTCGAGAACACAGTGCCCACCCAGTGTTTTTGGCCTTACCCTCTGCGGTCTTTGCTTTTGAGAGGCCAATCGACTCTTTCTCACCCTATACAATCTGTCCATTTTCCCTGTCATTCATCAACCTTTTCTTTGCTCTTTAGTCTGTTCCAGTAATGGCTTTGAACAAGGCTACTTGAAACTGTGCCAGATTCAAAAAGTGAGAGAGTGAGAGAGACAAAGAGGGAGGAGGGTGCAGAGAGAGAGAAAGAGAGAGAGAGAGAGAGATGACTTTTTGATTATTTTTCTAAATGACACTTCAGCCCTC
>NW_015613052.1:0-781 GCF_001515605.1 Sinocyclocheilus anshuiensis
AATGTTAGCATAGTGGTGTTACATTCTCTTGACTCTTCACAGATTTGCTCGTGCCATGAGTGTGTCCACCTTGGTGTTGACGTCTATTAAGGGGACGCCTCTATACATGTCTCCGGAATTAGTGGAAGAGAAACCTTATGACCACTCAGCTGACCTTTGGTCTCTAGGCTGCATCCTCTATGAGCTCCACACGGGGGCGCCTCCGTTCTACACCAACTCCATCTTTCAGCTGGTACAGCTTATAGTGAGAGATCCAGTGAAATGGCCAGAGAACATGAGCCACGACTGCTTGGTATGGAGTAGTTGACTTTTCACATGAACACCTTTGACTCTGTTTTACACCAAATTAGCCTGATTTTGATTTTGTGTTGGCACCGAGAAAAAAAAAAAAAAAGATAAGATAAAAGTAGAAGTGTTAATTTATGTCAGTATGTCCAGGTTTTGGTAACGTTAAGTCATGTATAATATATAGTACAGAATTTCAAATCCTTTAATTTACTGTCTGTGGGTTCTCTTAATGTAGAGTTTTCTGAAGGGATTGCTAATGAAAGACCCAGAGAAGAGGTTGTCATGGCCTGTCCTGTTTCATCACCCTTTTGTTGCAGATGGAGTTTTGAGTGAGGACTATTTAGTGTTTTATCATTCTAAGAAATAGTATTTTTCTGTGTACACATACACATATATATATCTGATATAAATTATATATATAACTAATAATTTAACTGAAATAAAGTATAAAAATAAAAGCAAATACACACACACATTCATATAAAACATATAT
>NW_015613053.1:0-781 GCF_001515605.1 Sinocyclocheilus anshuiensis
CAAACATATATGTCAACCTTTGTGAAACATGACTAATCAACACTGGCGTGTGCATGTGACTATACATAACATTTCTAAAGGAGCAGTTTACATCACTGTGGGAAAAAGATCTCTGTGACATTTTGTGTCTGGACAGCCATGTTTTTCCAAAGGGCTTAAGTAGCCCTGATCAATGGTCGCCCTCTCTGAGTGATTAGTTTAATCCCACCTGTGGTGTTCAAGGACTAAAACCATCAGAGAAGCATTTTCACTCAAGCTAACCAAAAAATCCACATACGTTCGACCCGGGTGGTTATTTTCAGCAGAAAGCTTCTCACACAATCTGCACGACTTAAAACAAAGCCAGGGGCTCAATAACAACAATAACCTTGAGTTGTACACATAATTACGTTTACATCGAAAGTATTTAGCAGACGCTCTTATCCAGGGTGACTTACACAAATGTGCTTGAGTTTCACATATAAGAGTGTTGTGATCAACAGATGGCAAGAAAGCAATTTAGACTTTTAAATGTTAGGAAAAGAAGTGCTTCCTGTACAGACATGAATGAAGAGCTGAGTAGCACAAGTAAAGCTAATTCAAAATGGCTATAAGTAAAAAGGTGCTTTTAACCAATCCTTGTTCTTAACATGTCCATGTTTTCGTTAAACAAAACTAAAGCACTAAACAGTCAGTTTCAACTCTAGTAATGCGACACAGGTTGAATGCATTTTAAGAGAAATTCTAGGGTGGGTTGAAACACACTAGCAGGACTTGCTGCAGAGCCTAAAGCACATGTTCA
>NW_015613054.1:0-768 GCF_001515605.1 Sinocyclocheilus anshuiensis
ACACTCACACTCACACACACACACACACACACACACACACACATAGATGAAGTGAGTTTATGCTTAAAAACAAGAGCAAATATCTGTCATTGAAAAGCTGGAATGAAAAGTTTTTTTCCCTTTGAATTAAATTGATTTTTCTGAGCTCATTGGCAGATATTTGTTCTTGTTTAATCATTAATCATAAACTTCATTTTGATCAGTTTCTCATAAAACAAGACTTCTTATTTTGTCATTTTGCTTCTCCAGTAAGAATCTTTAGACATTTGCACTGAAAACCAAGACAAAAATACTGTGGAAGAACATCTTTTTTTCACAGTGTGATCAGATGTCATGTTGAAAGCTACTTTTATATTTTTATTTTTTGTTTGTTTGTTTGCTTATTTTTTATTTTTTGGAAAATTAATTAAAAGTCAGTAGTTGTAGATCTGTTGGAAGTTATTTTATTATTAATATTATAATTATTTTAACTTATTGTGCTTCCTAGATATTTACATTAAGAGAATAAACTGACGTATTGGTTTTCCTTAAAATTGGTCTTTAAAAGCTCTTTAAAAAGGCTTATCCCTCATCAAACCTGCAGAAAGCATTTAATGCATTACATAAAGCCTAAACATCGGTCAGTATGTTTATGCCTTTTAAGATGCCATTTTTTTCACAGAAACACCAATTCGATGATGCACAGAATAATTCCATTTGAAATCTAGTCCATACTGGTTTGCTCAAAGTCAGCTTTAGTGCTTTACTCAGTATTATTCTTATGCATCA
>NW_015613055.1:0-781 GCF_001515605.1 Sinocyclocheilus anshuiensis
TAGCGCTTACCATAAATTACTTCTGAATGTAACAAATGAGTAAAATCTCTGGGAATTAACTGAAAGAAAGACGGGGGAGGCTGGTGCTAGTTGTCACTCAGGAGGTCTATAATTCAGCAACTAAAAGGTTTTGAGTCAAAAGTCCAATTAAACAAATGTGTGTTTTGTCTAGCAGTGGTTTACTGTTCTGGTCTCTAAAACATAGTTTACATCACACATAAATTAAAGTGTCCTTTATGTAATCAATCCTTTTTTTTTAATGTATATATATATAGCTGTTGTGTAAATACAATAAAATAAGTATTAATTAAAAAGTAAAATAAGTAAAGGAGTAAACAATAAAATCACACTAGCATACATTCAGACAAGAGTGTCTGATTGGGGCAAGTTGTCACAAGTTTTAAATAAACTTACAAAAATTTTACAATATGTGCTTGCTAAAACAATTTTTTTTACATTTCTGAATGTTACCTTTTACATTTTTGCTATTTCATGCATCATTGTGTGCTTTTCTTCTCTCCCGTTACCCAATATTGGGGCATGTTGTCACAAAAGCACAACACACATCTTCATTGACTTGTGGTATTTTGCTTATAGGCAAAACTAGATATTAGCAAGAGCAGTCAGATGTTATGGTAACAGATACTTGTTGCTTTGTCACTGTCCTCACTGGAAGGAGAGAGGCAGTCAGTGTCAGGATGGGAGAGATAAATGAAAGAGTGGCTAAATGGAGTGAGCAGGACAGTAAATGAGGCATACGAAAGAGGCCCCCACTGTGAGC
>NW_015613056.1:0-781 GCF_001515605.1 Sinocyclocheilus anshuiensis
GTGTGTCCACCAAACTGGAGGCCAGCCTCAAAAGCTTTAGGCCCACCCTGCAAAGAGGTTCCGGAATGGAGTGGCGGCCATGACGGAGCGAGACTCTAGAGAGGTGGCCATGATGGGACGAGAATCTGGAGTGGCAGCCATGTCAGGAAGAGACTCTGGAGTGGAGGCCATCTTGAGAAGAGGCTCTGAACTGGCGGCCATGTCAGGACGAGACTCTGGAATGGCGGCCATCCTGTGAAGAGGCTCTGGACTGCACCTCTGAGAGAGTTGCATCGACCTTAGCAGGAGGATTCCCTTGACAATCCAGGATCTCCAAATCCCCCAAAAGTCAGGTGATCCAGCCCTATCATCCTCCACCAATTGAGGAGCTCATCAAGGGCATAATTAAGAAGGTCCTTGAGAGCGGAGTCATTGTAGCCCAGCCCCTCCGCAGCACTCCTAAACTCCTTGGCAAATTCCCTCAGATCAGTCCCCCGTTGTTGGAGGGGACTCAAGGCTTCAAACTGGAGTATGCGTTGGTAGAGGGGGCTGCTGACATTAGAGGCTGGTGGAAGGTGTGAGCCCATTCTCCGCTGAGTCCTCATCTTGGCTGTTTCGTTCTGTCAGGAGACGGGTGCAGGGAAGACGCTAGAACTCAAAAGCAGCACTACACAGCACAACGCAACGCAACGTGGCAAGGCAACAGGAACACACCACATACACGACAGAACAACTAACATATAACATCTAAACAACGAAAGGTCCAAATTGCAGTTTCAATGCAGCTTCAAAGGGCTCTACA
>NW_015613057.1:0-781 GCF_001515605.1 Sinocyclocheilus anshuiensis
TGCGTTAAAACTTTGGTTCTTTCATCGCCCGGCACAACGAACTCTTGAGGGTGGGAGAGCTTGCTCGAATCTCTAACTTTGAGCACGAATCGATCAAAGACGTCGTCTTCTGCCGTCCAGGCCAGCCGGAAACTCTCAGGGGTGACGTCCGACACGAAAAGGTACTCGATCTCTGGCTCTGCCTCTGATTGACAAGTAAGGGACATGTGTCTTTTTCTTGTTTTAACAAGTCTGAGACAGACTCAAGAGCGCTTTATTTCCAACTACCTGCCGGTCTCCACCCATTCAACATGCATCAAGTATGAGTACAACTTCCCGTGTTAGTTAAACCATGGACACAAACCATGGTCCTTCATGACTTCTGACACCAGTTAATATTGTAAATGGCATTGCAAATCATGCACGCCACTTACATAAGACTGTCTTTCCCTCTTTATAGTGATTTCATGCAAGACTGCGTTTCCTTCTGAGCTGCTGGTGAAAAACCTTCCCAACTAGTAGGGAATGTTCAAAGAACGTTTGTTTAAAGCTATCTGGTCTTTAATAATGTTATTTACACACTGTTTGTGGAACGTTATACTGAAATGTTTAAGGCTGGAATACACTACACGACTTTTGGCCCGATTCTCCACCGATTTACAGTTTGGAGAAGTCGCCGCTATAGTTGGTGAAAGTCAGAGCCAGTCTGCAGATTTGAGCTGAAAGATTTCATAGAAAATTGTGTAGTGTGTGATGGTCACAGACTCTGATTTTTTTAGCTTCAGACTTTGATTCCATCCAG
>NW_015613058.1:0-781 GCF_001515605.1 Sinocyclocheilus anshuiensis
ACATTGATAATAGTAAGAAATGTTTCTTGAGCATCAAATCAGCATCGAAGAATGATGTGACACTGAAGACTGGAGTAATGACTGATGAAAATAAGTTCATTGCAATAGAAAATAGTAATTTAAAATTCTAAAAATATTTCACAATATAACTTCTTTTACTGTTTTTTTTTTTAATCAAATAAATGCAGCATCTCAAGAATAAGAGACTTATCAAAAACATTAACAAATCTTTCTGACCCTAAACTTTTGAATGGTATAGGCCTATCTATAAATTGTTTTCTGCAAAACTGTGGATCCAGTTTGGCGTTATGAAGAAGAACTGAAGCTCTGGGTGCAGAGAGTAAAAAAAAAAAATATTACAAGTCCTCTGTTGCTCAGTGTTGAATAGGTATTGGCACAAGTCAGTCAAATTAAAGTGTTTACTAAGGACACAGACCATTAATCTAAACACTTTAGAATTGAGCAATTAATGGCAGTTATTCCATTTGGTCAGGAACCCAGTGTGGTAATGATATTGGAATTCATTCCTGGATAAGTCACAGAAAGATTGTGCTTGTGTCGGGGATGGATTTCAGAGCAATCAAGCTGCCACTGAAAGTTTCTGCTGGGCGATCATAGTATCGGGCGTGGTGTCATGTTTGCATCACATTAACTTGTTTTTGTATGTCTTTTGTTTCCTTTTTAGACAAAATTGTTTTGTATCATGTAAAAGAGCTGATCTCTGGATGATGGAGATGAGAATACAGTGGGTACGGAAAGTATTCAGACCCCCTTCAATTTT
>NW_015613059.1:0-782 GCF_001515605.1 Sinocyclocheilus anshuiensis
CATCCTCAAATGTTAAAGCAATGTACAGCGACCTCTGTCGGTTATATCTTGATAAACAAAACTGTAAAACTATAAACATACGTGCACGCGCCACTGTGTGGTGGCTTAGGGGGATTCAAAACACTAAGAATAAGGTAAACTTTTTTTGTGCACTTTTCATAGATCAAGACGAAAATGGAGAATTTAAAATAAAGCACTTTTTGTAGCAATCAAGTATCTTAAAGTGTCATACCCCCTTATTAGCACTTATTCTCCCCAGAGCCCTGCCCTTTGACCTGACCCCCTCCATGATGACGACCTCTTTCTTTTGGCTCTGCAAAGCTGTGTCAATCAGCCGTCATACATCTATCCCTCTTCCCTACACTCCCACTGTGTAAAGGGAACTGCATTCCCTCCTCTAGTTCTCTGAAATGCAGACAACTACTGAAGTGATAAAAGAAGTAAAAGGGAGATGACAGACAGAGAATGTGACAAAACAAAACATGACAGGGATGATGAGATGAACCAGAGGCAGAAATATAATCACAGGTTTCATTTGAATCCCACAACCGGTCTATTGAAGTTTTATTCAGTCAGTGCTCATAAAGAACATTGATTTGAACAAGTAGACAGACCTGATGCCTACAGATTAAGTTCAATTGGTAGTGGATAAAAAAAGGTTACTAGTAAATGTGAATTAAGGTCATCAGACAATGTCAAGTTCAACATTCACGTAAAATGGTCCATTTGAACTTGTTCTTTAACCCTCATGTGGTGTTCGGGTCCTTTTTGCTCTGAAAAAA
>NW_015613060.1:0-782 GCF_001515605.1 Sinocyclocheilus anshuiensis
AGCTGAAAGAAAATGCAGATTTTTTTCCAATAACATAACTGTTAATATTGTGTGCTACTGTTTTTTGTTTCATTTGTAAGTATTAGCTAGATTAATACATGTAAATGATGTATGTTTATTCAGTGAATTTTGACACCAACAAAAACATTAGAAAACCACTGCTTTAGTCACAGAAGAACTAATTATCTGTCCTTATTAACACTTAGTTCCGAAGTAAAAAAAAAAATTGCTCACAATTAAACAAACCATTTTTTGGTGAACAGGTAGGGCAGGTTCATGGTGGTTTAATGGGAGTCCTCCAGCGTGCCATGGAGCGGTCTTGCCCTCATATCTGGTTTGAGAGAGCGGAGATGAGAGACCGCCACCTAGTGACACAAAGGTAAAACAACAATAATGATGTTCTTTTATTGTTAATCAAGCAAATCACTACAGTACAAAACAAAAAAAGCATACTTTTCAAAATGTTTACATTTATTTCAGTTAATCTTTCTGCAGTATAAAGCTGCATGAAAATGCATGCATATATTTCTCTGCATATTTTCTTAGACAAAATACCTCCCTGTTGCATGCTGGGTCATGTCTGTCTGAGTCAGCTGCTATGTGCCTCACAGCACAACAGAAACACACTTATTTAAAAACAACACACAGTGTTCTGACATGCATTGAGGACTTAAGCAGCACTGGAAATTACATTACACAGGCACACACACAAATGCTTGAATATCCGTAATATAAGTCATGTTACATACATAGTTATGTTAGTTTAATATCATTTCATGCAC
>NW_015613061.1:0-782 GCF_001515605.1 Sinocyclocheilus anshuiensis
CTTTGGTGAGTCAGCAAGGTAAGGTGCTTATTTTAGCTTTGACACAGCTCCACCAGTAAAAAGCCATCCCTAGCTAAAATGACACATGATTTTAGTCAACAAAAACTAAAAACCTTTTTTTTTTTTAAGAAAGTGCAAAATTAAAACATTATACATAATTACATGCAAGTAACCCTAAAATAAACCCTAATCCTAACCCTAACCATATAGTTAGTACATGTAACTAATTAATATTACTCAGTACTTAAATGTGTAATTACACTGTGACAAGGACACTATAAAATAAAGTGTAACCCATTTATGTTATAATTATATTCCGTAATGCTGTTACATGCAACTAGTTACTTCCCAACACTGATGATGAATCGCTTATTGTATTCCTGAGTTGTAAGTCACTTTTGATAAACACGTCTGATAATTATGAATAAATTTAAATGTAAATGTAGTGGTTTATCATTCACTCTATCTAGCATCCTATCGTTCATTATGTTCTATGATTCACCGTCTAGCATGCTATTGTTCATTCTATATAATGCTCAATAGTTCTGACTCATTTTATCTAGCATTCTGTCAGTGGCTACATTTACATGCAACCAAATAATCCAATAGTAATTGGATTGATGCCTCAATTTGTCTGAAAAACCTTAATGTAAACATCTTAATCGATCCAAATGAGCTCAATACAAATGAAATTTCGGTCAGATTGGAAGAGGTGGTGTAGACCTTTTCTAATCCGACTGAAAGGACATGTAAACACTTGATCAGATTGAAAACCAAAACTG
>NW_015613062.1:0-781 GCF_001515605.1 Sinocyclocheilus anshuiensis
ATACTCACTGCAATGTGAGCTGTTTCCTTGTCATTTTTCTGTAATATAGCACCTTTGTTAAAGTGTAGAGCATGAATATGGCACTAGACTGCTTTGAGATGGGGCCAGATATAGATGTGGTCTGGCATATTGCATGTCTAAGTGATCACCCAATGAAATTGGAGTCGAAACATGAAAATGAGACGTAACCCTGCACACGACTCCTTGAGACCTGAAACTCAAGTGATGAGTTAGGAGCATAAATCTTGCTTTCAGCAGTTTTACGTGACCAACGCAGGTGCCCTCCTGTCTCCTGTCTGCAAATAAATAAATAAAAATAAAAAAAACTTTACCAGTGATTATTAGTGATTAACTTTACCAGTCTTACTAGCATCATATTGGACAAGTGACCTAAAATATATATTTAAAAAAAATTGTAGAATTTACAATTTTTACTCAGAAATTACTAGTAAATTTCACAAATAATAAACAGAATAGAAAAAAAGCAGAAATGCAAGTAACACATTGACTTTACATTGAATTAATCGTGTATATATACAATATATATATATATATATATACACACTGTGTATGTATGTACAAACCGCATTTGTCACTTAAAACAGCTGCAATTTTATAAATCGTTTAATAATTAATAATAGTAACTATTATTTTATTTATACACCAACACACACAAATACATATATAATGCATGCATAAAGTAGCCTACCTCAAGTATCACAAACGTCATCCATCCTCAATAATATATACAGTGGGTACGGAAAGTATTCAGACCCCCTTA
>NW_015613063.1:0-782 GCF_001515605.1 Sinocyclocheilus anshuiensis
ATGCTTTTTTTAAGTAAGGTTTACTAATTGGAATTTACAGTGTATAATATAACTGTCAGCATAATATTTGAATTGTAAATTGTTTAATTTTTCAAATATGCATATATTTTCTTATCCCTTTGGCATACTGTTTTTTTTTTTCTTTCTAGATTTAAGCTTTGATGTAACAGATTTACTTGAGATTTATGCATAATAGGATATGATATGCAATTATGCATAATATAAAATAAAACTGAAACAATTAATTCAAATGTTTTCTGAAAATAAGTCTAATAATAAGCCCAATAATAATTTCTAATAATAAATAAAAATGTAAATATTAAATGTTATATTATTAATACTTTTGTTATTAATAATAATAATAATTGTATCTTGTTTTAAGGATGTTTAGATATTTCTACTTGAAAACAAAACAAAAGCACTGATTATGAAAATGATTTCCAGAACTCTATAACTTTTCCCTCATAAATTCACACCTCATTCGGCTGTCATCCATCTCCACGCTCTCGACTCCCAAATGACTTCATCATCTTCACCGTAATCAAACACATCATCGGATTCATCTTCCTCTCTTCGTCCCTGCATCTTCTGTCTGGTGTTTGCTCTGTCTTCCTCCACCTTTCTCCTCTCTGTCACCTCTTGTAGCACCTGCATGTCCTTGTCATCACACCTGCTGTTAACCGCAATCATCCCCTGTATCTTTTCCAGCAGATCTCTGACCTGATGTCTCTCACCCTTGGCCTTATTATTAAAAACATGATACCTGTTTCCACATCTGTCAA
>NW_015613064.1:0-782 GCF_001515605.1 Sinocyclocheilus anshuiensis
GAAAGTGGCCTGGAAGGGCCAAGTTTGCCCACCCCTGCTTTAAAGTCTGCATAAAATAAATATCTAGTTTGTAAATGCATTTTATAGGTCTTACTGTGTGTTTTTTAACCTCATATTGTCAAAATGTTATAACTTGATCTTCTGTTGAAATGACACTTCTGTCTGGTGACATATGCCAAACTTCTCCAATCATTTAGCTTGAATCCCACATTTCTCATTTCAATGGCCCAAACTTCCTGTTTCAGTCGGAAATACATCAACACAGGAAAAAATGTGCTCATCAAGCAAATGCACTGGATATTTAAACACTCAGGTAATAATAACTGATCACTTTTGTTTAGATTGTTGAACATTACTAGACAGAGCTCATTCCCAGGCTTTACACCACCATTTGATTCATAAAAATGAATTTAATTTAATTTTGCCCATTCAAGTATGAGTCAAAATATTATGCTGATTCAATGTCAGGATGAAAAATATAAACAAATTACTTAAATTTATGAAGTATATGCTTCATATTCATATTATTTTACTGGCAAAATTTTATTAATTTAAATAAACAATTTTTTCCTCCACACATATTTATTCCAAGTGCTATACCTTTATTCAGAACAGATCAATGTTGAAAAAGTGATGTTTGTTTTGAAATGCATTTGTCAGGCCCTGGTTTACAGCACGTATAAGGCGCATTATGATACTAGGTCAACAAGGACACCAGTGGAGGCCTGACCACATCGTCTCCATTACACAAGTGGTGTTTACCCAGAATGTTCCTCCACACT
>NW_015613065.1:0-782 GCF_001515605.1 Sinocyclocheilus anshuiensis
AAAATAGTACAGTTTCCAAACTTTTGACATGCATATATAAAAAAAACAGTCTGAGCCTTGCCAAGACTCAGAGCCGAACCAAGACCGAGACTCAGGCCACACCCAGAGGCAAGGCCGAGAGTCAGACCCAGACTAAGACCGGGCTCAAGTCCGGCTCTTAGTCTGGGTCTGACTCTTGGTCTTGAGTCCCGGCCTTAGTTAAGGTCCGGATTAAGACCGGGACCTCTGAGCCGGACTCCAGGTCCCAGAGTCCCAGGTCTGAGAAATGAGTAAGCCATGTTTACTCACCTTTGAAGAAACTCCAGAGTTGAAGCCAGCTCAGATGGATAGTGAATATTAAAACAGTAGTAGCTCCCGAACATGAGGCACAATGCATAAATGAAGGAGGAGATGTTTGTGTTGATAAGGTTCCGATCCAGACTCAGCATGTACCTTGTGGAGGAATAGCAGGACTGTCCTATGAACAAATTATTTAACAGGTTATATTAATAAGTGCTGCACTCACATGACAAATTCTATAAACAGTGCAATTAAAAAAAAAGAGATATGAAACAGACTTACCACAGACAATAACAACGGGTGTCAGAGGCACTTGCTCCAGTTGGACCTCTTCTGCCAGACATGTATCTTCTACATGGAAGAACATGGACTCCTCCTTCTCATCAAAGTAGCTGAGCAGAAGCAGGATCATCTCTATCACATCATCTGAACAGCCACTCTGCAGTCCCCGCATCCTCTGAAGCCTTGCATAATTCTGAAGGAATTTCTTGCTCTTGTTGACA
>NW_015613066.1:0-782 GCF_001515605.1 Sinocyclocheilus anshuiensis
ATTCAGCATCAAACATCTATACAAGACAGGCAGTCTATGTATCTCAAATAAACACAGGTAAATCTGAGCCAAGTTTCCAGTGAGAGAGGGAACTACCATCTGTACTGTGATTTAACTGCACCGTACGTCATGTGCCACAAAGCAGGAAAAATAAAAATGTACAGTTGTACTAAAAATACTTTACAGCCCAAAATGGGATGTATTCCAGTTTAAGGAACCCCAGAAGTTAAGTAAACATTGTCTCAGTCACTGTCAAACAAAATGGAGCTGCTCGCCCTTCCCTGAATCACTGCGTTTAAGCTTCAGTCCGGACAGAACATTTTGGGCCATTGTCTCCTCCGTCGGGCGCCTCCTCAAGGATCGGATCAGGCGCTCTCTCCCCCCCAGGGTGTTGTTGGATTGGTTGGTATTTCGTTTTCCCATTTGTCCCACATGTTCTTTAAATGAAGAAGCTACAGCTTTAACCCCCTCATCCGATACAGTCCTTTTTACCCCTGCATGAGGTGCAGTCTGAGTCTCAGGGGTGTATGCAATCCTACTCTGCGGGACGGTGGTCTCGTGTAATCGGCAGTGAGTTTTTATTGGGTTCTCAGGCTCGGGAGAGGAGCTGCGACTGCTGTCTGCGCTTCTTGACACAAGTCCTTCCCTGCTCCCAGAATCGTCCTCGTCCCGTGACTGAGAGCCTGCTTTGCGTAATTGCGCTCCTGCCGAACCCTGCCTGTGGTACTTCACTGGCTGCCTGCTGAAGTGAGCCCTCGACTGAGTTTGTAATTGACTTTCTG
>NW_015613067.1:0-782 GCF_001515605.1 Sinocyclocheilus anshuiensis
CCTCGCAATGTAGAGGGTTGCATTACAAAAGCACAAAGTTACTAAAACTTAAATTAAAATAAATACACAAATAAAAAAAATTATTAAATATGAACAAATATTATAATAACACTGGGGAAAGCATTAAATTGTCATGATAATAATAATGTGATTATGCACAAAGGTGTCCTGGGTGTTTTTTAACTTCCAAAAATTGTAAAATCAGACACATCTGCTCAACTAGACACACACTGAAGTACTAATTGTTTCTGTAAAAAATTGTATAATTGCAAGTTACATGCTAAACTTTAAGTGTTAGAGATTGAAACAAATACTTAAACCTAAGCATGAGTAATAATATTATTGATGCTTGCTTTAGCAAACACCTAAAAAAAAAAAACTTTCTGCTTACAAAGTACAATCAATGAGAGCTTGAGAAGATGAATCACATTTAGGAGTAACGCATGCACAACAACAATTTAGAAAAAGCATGTCAGATCATCAAATCTGGTGAAGTCAGATTACTGTTCCCACAAGACCCATGGCTCACTGTAACATCAGACTGAAGCATTAATTACACTCTTCAGCACAAACGCCCACAACTGGCCAAGCCCATAATTAATATCATCTACATGCCAAGAACCAACATCAATGTTTTATTATGAATCGGCAGAGATTCGCCTGCGCAATCTCTGAGTGATTCAGTGTTTACTTTCAGAAAGCCTGAGAGAATCCGTGATGATGGAGGAATTATACTGTCATCAATGAATGAAATGTCATCAAACAACCATTTCATTCAGACT
>NW_015613068.1:0-782 GCF_001515605.1 Sinocyclocheilus anshuiensis
AGTATTTACATGATCCTTCAGTCATTGTAATATGCTGATTTGGTGCTCAATTATTATTAATTATTATTGGTACTCATTTATAAATAATGGTTCTTATTATTATACATGTTGAAAATATTTTTGCTGCTTAATATTTCAGTCGAAACCTTGATACATTTTTTTCAGGATTCTTTAATAAATAGCATTTATTAAAAATCACGGTATCACATTTTCCACTAAAATATGAAGTATACCTAAGCAACAATTATAACTGAAACTAAACAAACTTTGTACGTTGTAAAGTTTACATCACCTTGAGTCTTGAGCGCCAGAGAAAATAAAGGTGTTCATGTTTTCTTTTCTCACACATCACAGCACTCTCACACACTCATTCACTCTCTCTTGCACACACTTATTTACTGCTGTCATAAATCCACCATATCAACCTCAAAACCTGTTCAAATGTCACAGGTTTCACGCTTCATTTTTCACAAGGACAAAATTAAAATCAGCCTTTGTTATAATGTGTGGGAATCTGAGGTAACAATATGTGTGCATGTGTGTGTGTGCTTGTTTATGTTTATGTCTCCATAAAATTAAACTGGCTGAAGAACATTTAGTGGTTACGGTGGCTTAGCCTGAGGTTGATTGCATGCCTTGTGATTTGGATGGGCGACCAGTGACCAAATGATCTTCAGTCACTCTGACATCTTTAGTCACGGCCTTAGCCTGCTAAAGAGCGCCATACAGCTCATCATATATCATAATTACTATATGCTATATATTAAGTATCGCATACTACC
>NW_015613069.1:0-782 GCF_001515605.1 Sinocyclocheilus anshuiensis
CCAATGAGGTTTAATTTAAATAGTTTTAGCAGTATGCAAATGTGTCTGTATGCAGATGAGGTTAATTCACAGTATGTCACCATTACACCACTGGCTGAAATACGCCTTAAGTCACATCTCTAACAACAAAATCCCATTGAAATGAGCAAGAAATATCTGTATTCAGCAGCTCGTCACATTAATTTCATGTCTCACTGGGTTGAGCTTTTGAAGACTTGTGATGTCCTGCATGTAATATTCTTTGTAAGTAGTGATAGGCAAACTAGACGACACGTGATGCAGGGCGTGTGTTTATCATGGCATGTGTCCTTCACAAAATACTATAAAAGCAGACATGCACAGACTGAAATGTGTTTTGTGAATGATGAGATGATAAACACAGCCACATAAAGTCAAGCATTTTAAAAGCACATACAGAGAATTCTGCTACATTTTCCCACATTGATCATATAAAGGAGACTGTAATTATTTTTGGCAATTAGTGAATGACATAGATGTTTTGCTCTAGAGCCGGTCATCCCATAGGCCCTGTAGATGAGGGATTGGCATGGTAATATACATGGCAGTGTTAATGTGTTTGGTCTTGGCAAGATAG
The DNA here is from genome assembly GCF_001515605.1 of Sinocyclocheilus anshuiensis. Lineage (NCBI taxonomy): Eukaryota > Metazoa > Chordata > Actinopteri > Cypriniformes > Cyprinidae > Sinocyclocheilus > Sinocyclocheilus anshuiensis. The sequence continues at coordinate 596 of NW_015613069.1, forward strand.
ATCTGCTATACGCTGCTGTTGCGGCAGAGCAAGTGCCGCGACTTGCTACTGCCAATACATCCAGAACATGCTGCTGTGAGCATGCTGCTGCACATAACATACTGTATATAAATTAACCCCATATGGCATACACGAGTCACCCTGTAGCAGATCTATACAGGTGGAGCTGGGGAAGGTGGAGTGTTTC
>NW_015613070.1:0-780 GCF_001515605.1 Sinocyclocheilus anshuiensis
CCAAGAGCTTGTAACACTCCAAAGAGAAAGCAAAAATTGAAATCGGGTCATATGACCCCTTTAAAGCCATTATCCTTGTACATGCCACTTTTCAGAAGATACTCAGAAAACTTCCGACGACTTCCATTAAAGGTTGTCTGAAAATGAACAGTATGTGTAAACACTATTGTCTGAATAATCTTAACAATAGGGCAGTGTGTGCTGTGTACTCACCGGCATTTAATGTACTGTTGGTTTTTTGCTTCCATATGTTTGATTTGTCATTTGATATAAAGGGTTGATCATTTTTTGGCTGGAAAGCATAATGAGGCTTATTATTATAGGAAGATGGATTAACAAATTATACATAAATTATATAGCTTCAGCCCTAACACCTGAAACTGCTAACATTAATCAAGGTCTTCAGGATTAACGTAATGTTACGAAACTTCCAAGCAGGTTTGTTGGAGCTACATGTTCCTCCAGGAGCAGGATTATGCAACTAAAGAGCTAAAAACTAACATATGAATACATATATACACTCATATATTAATGAATGAATAAATGAATTTAACATCACACATGATGCACCGCGGCTGAATGACTCATCTCACCTGTATCCTCTGAAACACTCCGGATTATTAAAGCGAGCAGGTACGTTTTTATCCACTTTGTACACATCGCTTGTCTTTATTTCAGTTGTATTAGACGATGGTTCAGGCTCCGCTCTTGCTCCTTCATCTGCGGAAAGATCGTCCATTGCTGCGTCCCAATTCGCCTACTTATACTATGCCCTAAAAG
>NW_015613071.1:0-782 GCF_001515605.1 Sinocyclocheilus anshuiensis
TCATGTTTATTTCGCGTTAAAACTAGTAGTAAAGAGGAAGGGATGGTCGCGCTTTTAAGGCGTTTATACAGCGATCTGTCGCACCACATCATAGAGCATCATAACGGAATTTATTGTTTGAATTTCCTGAAAAAAATTACATAATTTGAAATGACATTTTGAACTGAAAATCCTGTACCAAAAATTTTCAGCACAAGTATGTGTACCGTTACACACCTAGTTATAATAATGAAAAATATAATAATTTGGTACTAGTATAATTTGCATTATTATTATCAATGTTGAAACGGTTTTAATATTTTTTGTGAAAACTGTTATAGGCCTATATTTTTTTCAGGAAAAGTAAGTTCAAAAGAACATTTTATTTGAAATAGAAATCTTTTGTAACATTGTCACTGCTATCACTGTTGATCTAATGCATGCTTAAAAAATTTTCTAACCTCAAACTTTTTTCTCAGCTGTGGTACTGTTTGATCACTTTCTGGTGACACAACTTGCCACAGTGATGCCTTTTAACTCTTAATCATGTGACATTGACTCTTAAGCCTAGAATGGAGGCATCTGATGGGCAGCTGGGCCAAAAAAAAAGAGAAAAGAAAAGAAATCAATAGTTGCCTGCTTCCAACCCAGGTGGAGAGAAATGCAATATTGCATCCTTTCCTTGCTTCAATTACTAAAACAAGCTCAAGAGAGTCTAACTCCCTCTCTTTCCTACTCCTTGTCTTCCTGTCTCGTGACAGTAATGAAAGTTCTGTGTGTTCTTCTGTGGCAGTAGATGGGGA
>NW_015613072.1:0-782 GCF_001515605.1 Sinocyclocheilus anshuiensis
CAGTTGTGGGACACTGAAATTTCCTAACAATGTGAGAAATCAATAATGTTAACTGTAATCTGCAGGAGCTGAGCTTTCAAATGATTGAAAAGTGAATCACATATAGCATCTTTATGTGTCGCTACTCTGGCACAATGTGGAAACAGATCAAATTTAACACAAAAGTCATATCAGTCTCTTTCAGTGAGGCGACATACTGATAATCATCAGCAGCTTGGATTCAGAGCAGAGGTGTTTAAATGACAAAACATTACTTCAGCCTTTACAATGATCTTTAGTATTACAGTAAGATTAGAATGTATAATGTATGTACAAATAACCCTATTAAACCAATCGAAGGTGGTTTGTTGACCATCAAGTTGGTTTACACTTGTCAGGCATGTCTGGCCTTAGAAGAGTTTTGGTCTCCTTTCAGATCATCTAAACAATCATAAATCAACTAAGAGCTGCAAACCACCTTCAAGTCTTTCTTTTAAGAACCAAAAACAAACACATATGTCATTTCTGATATCTGTCACACCTTTGATGCAATTTTAAGGGTGGATGAGAACGTAGACGGGTAACTTACCAATAAAGTAAGCCAACAAGAACACCAGGGTGATGGAGATGAGGATGGCACTGAGGGCGGCACATTTCCAGTTGCAGTGCTTATAGGGTTTCTTCAGGCTAAAGGCAGGACGTGAGAAGGTGTTCCGTGGCAGGGGCCGGGGAGGGGGAGAGTAGACAGTGCTGGATGTCAAAGGGTAGCCAGGTGAAGTCGTGCAGTACAAGGGCGAAGTCCC
>NW_015613073.1:0-782 GCF_001515605.1 Sinocyclocheilus anshuiensis
CTAATTCTATTTTCGAATACTATTTAGGACGGATAGTATGCAAATAGGGACGCAGCATTTGTCCAGGACTAGTCTAATTTTGTCTCCATTTGTGCCAGTGTGTTTTATGTCTTTTATATGTGTCTGTGTTTGTGCCTACTTAACCATATTTTGCGGACAAAGTTGTACCCAGAAATGAGCTAAACCTGATAAAATTATAGCCAGTAAAGCCCCAGGTTTCCTGAGATTATTGAGTTTCAGACAGTACATTCTGGTCCTAGAGCATCGTATGCCCCGTTTAAATTTGTTCATTATCTTGTTTGTAATGCTGTTTGGGGAATTTCTAGAAGAACATGAACTGGAAAACATGAATGATAACATCTGGACCAAAGACCAGCAATGGTCAGTTGTAAATCTGAATCACACAAAATAGAACCAATGCAGGAAAAGGCACATCTAATCCGAGTGGCTTGATAGAAGTCGGTCTTGTGGATAAATGTGAAGTTTAAGGTAATAACAAGACATCTCTCCCATCTTTCAGCACAGAATGTTGTCTGCAGAGAAACCCAAAGCAGCAGATTGAATTGGAGAAATTCGGTCTGTACAAATGGTTTGAGGTATTATATTTAGATTATTCTAAAATATACCCTGTGTCTGAAATTGTCTCCTATACCCTTAAATAGGGCACTATTTGAGGGGACAGGCATTTTTATTGGTGTCCAGAACCTTCAATCCCACAATGCACTGCAATAACGAGTTGTGGTGAGGGGGGCGTGGTTCAGCGAGGTCTGCAGCGGGAGAGA
>NW_015613074.1:0-782 GCF_001515605.1 Sinocyclocheilus anshuiensis
CATTCACTGCAGAGGATCCATTGGTGAGCAAGTGATGTAATACTATATCTCCAAATCTGTTCTGATAAAGAAACTCATTTACATCTTGGATGACCTGAGGGTGAGTACATTTTCATCAGGTTTTATTTTTTGGCTGAACTATTCCTTTAAAATAGCACCAGGTTCAGTGACTTGAGTTGACTTTGGCGACCATGTTGCCATGTTTGTTGCCATGGTGACAGCAAATATCAGGAAGTTTTAAATCACAGAATGCTGCGACTGACCAGTCAGAATCAAGTATTCCAAAGTAAATAAATAAATCAGTTTACTGGCTGAAATACCACAGAACTCCATGCTGTAGGCAACTTTCTGAATGTTTTGTTTTTATTTATTTGACATTACTATTTAATGAGGAAAAGCTGCCTCAATGCCAGAGAACCAACCCAACTCACAGTGTTGCAGCTGCATAAATTCCCAGGTCTGTTTTTCACCTCTTTGATTAAGGAACTGACATGGCAATTTGCGTATTATTTGATGTGAGTAATTTGTATAGGTCCCATGCTGAGCAGCTTCTAGTTGAGCGCTTGGGGTTTTTGAGGCCAGGGTCACCCTGGAACATCCACAGAGATTCCTCTGCGACCCGGGGGGCAGACATTTCGGGCAACTGATGTTCCCTGCTCTCTGAAGTCACAACATCCTTCTTCAAACAGCGGATGTGATTATAATGCTTATCTTCAGTCTCTTCATCTTTAGCAGAGAGTAATTAACAGCTAGCACGAAGAGTCTGTCTGGTGCTAAACTGT
>NW_015613075.1:0-782 GCF_001515605.1 Sinocyclocheilus anshuiensis
GCACAGCATGTCTCCTAACACAGAAGAAGGTGGTTGTTTTTGAGTCTTCTCAGGCGTGACAGGTGTGAGTAATTACTGCCATATTGTTGCTAATGTTGTCGTGGTAGTGATAAGGCTGTGATGGATGCGACTGTCTCAGACGTACATGCTTTAGAGGATGGTGACAGCAGATAGCACAGTCACAGACAGATCCTCGTTCACTCAGTTCTCCTGTCTTATTTTCTCAATACCATCAGGAAACTCGGGAAATGTTGATGTTGTCTGCAAATTTTAATCGGTGAGAAAACGGTGTTTCTGTCAGTTAACCAATGGAGGGGGGGAGGGGGTGCTTTAAGAGAGGCATTTACTGTTATACCTTAAATGTTGTATATACATGGCAACATGTAATACCTTTTTATTTAACAAAACAGCAACCAAAAAATTGACTATCAACAATCAAAATAAATAAATAAAAATCATAAATGCATACTAATTAATAAGTATAAAAAAGCCTTTTTTATTCTGCCACAGAATAAAAAAATAAAAAAGTAGTTGTGACTTTATGTCTCACAATTCTGAGTTTATATCTCACAATTTTGACTTTGTTTCCTCGCAATTCTGAGTCTATGGCCCTGTTTACACTAGTGCGTTTTCATTTTAAAACGGCGTTTTAAAATTAAAACGATCCTCGTCTTCAGAAACGTTTTCCGTCCGCACTACAGAACCGAAAACGCATGTCACATGACCATTCGTGGAGATACAACAATGAGCATGATGTTATTGTTTACACGGTCATCAAGGAT
>NW_015613076.1:0-782 GCF_001515605.1 Sinocyclocheilus anshuiensis
AAATGACGGTTGTTTTCTGCAATATTTTCAAGCCGTCATGCATTTTGGGATTGACTTATTCATGGAGAATTCATGCGATGCTGCCTTAGAATTTGGTCAAAGCAAGATATCTAATGAGGCAGAATAATTGTGCATCCTGCTGTTTAGAGCAGCCTTGTGCTGTCTAGATGGGCAGATCACTAGAACTGCTGACTGCAGAGACCTTACACAAACGTGCTGAATATGAAGTGGATATTGGAAATGACTACAGCGATAAACATCACACTTGTTTTCCTGCTTTCTTTCAGTGACCCTGCTGACCCCGTCACTCTCAGAGCAACACTGAGCTGAGACACACAGGGGACATTTAAAGGGACAGTTCAGCCCAAAATAAACATACTCCTGTCCTTCTAGACCCTGCATGACTTTTGTTCATCTTCAAAATACAAATGAAGATAATTTTAATATTCACCCATCATTTTTGTCCATCTATTCAAACGCCATGCAACCGAAATTTGATGCTTCAAAAACTTCTTAAAGACAGCCTATAAGTAATCCATATGATTTGAACAGCTTAATTCAAGTCCTCTGCAGAGACACGATAGCTAGAGATGATGAGCAGATTTAATTTAGGTTTTATTCACATATAAACTACTGGTCAAAAATTTGGAATAATTGAGCTTTTTAATGTTTTAGAAATAAGTCTGCTTACCAAGGCTGCATTTATTAATTCAAAAATACAGGAAAACAGTGAAATGTTATTACAATTTAAAACAGCTGTTTTCTATGTGAATATCTGTTAA
>NW_015613077.1:0-782 GCF_001515605.1 Sinocyclocheilus anshuiensis
TGTGTATCTGTGTGTGTCTGTGTGTGTGTGTGTGTGTGTCAGATGCGTCAGGGTGCATTCCTGGTGAATACGGCTCGAGGAGGTCTGGTGGATGAGAGGGCTCTGGCTCAGGCGCTGAAGGAGGGCCGGATACGAGGAGCAGCTCTCGACGTCCACGAGACCGAACCCTTCAGGTGACTTTGACACAGACATGCTGCTCAACACATTCAATCATTTCAACATGAAAAGTTCCAGAGGAATTTTTACATTTCTACTAATTCTATTGTATAAAAATGTCTTATTTGAACCGTCTAAATTGTCCTTTTGAGGTAGGACTGCTGTTTAAGGTGGATTGTTTAAGAGTTTTAGTTATGTGTAAACTATTATTAAAAGTGGGCGGAGATTTTTCATGTACAGAATTATTTACATATAATTATGTCACGACTCCTTCTGTCCCCATGCAAGTGCTATTTTAGTGTTATTTATATGCCATTATAGTTTTTATTAATATTTTGAATTAGCTTTTATTTGTATATTTTTAGTTTTCATTTTAATATATTGTACGTTTTTAGTAACTGTGTGCTTTGGTCATTTCATTCATATATTTTTATATTTAGCTTTATTTTTTATTTCATTTTTAGTTTTAGTAATCTTAGTACTACAGTTTAAACTTATTTAATTTAGTTGTCAAATTTTCTTTTAAATTTTTGAATTTTAAGATTTTCAGCTAGTATTTATACTTTATTTCAGTTTTAGTAATTTTAGCACTGCAGTTTAAACCTTTTCTCTTTTTTTTATTTCGG
>NW_015613078.1:0-783 GCF_001515605.1 Sinocyclocheilus anshuiensis
AAAGAAACAAACTCATCTACATCTTAGATGGCCTGAGGGTGAGTCAATTGGCATTTTTGGTTGAACTATTCCTTTAAAATGGTGTTTTGGACGCTTTCTTTCCAATAGTCTGAAACAACATGTTAGAAAATCCAATTACCCCAAAATCTCAAAATTGACCAATGCACTAAAAATAATATATTTGCCTGTAGTGTCTTGCCTTAATGAAAATAATAAAAATTACCTATCTATATAAAAAAAGTCTGTTGTTCAGAGCTGTGCTTTCAGAAAGTTAAATTCTCTGCATTTCTGAGTAAGTTCATTAATTTTTTTCAAGCCTGAATGTACAGGCAAGCTTCAGGATGTGTTCGCTGATGAACTAGAACCAAAGAGAAGTTCTGATTATCCCACAATTTCCCTTTTACAGCTTTTTTTTTTACCTTTATTTTACACTGCATTTATCCAGTGCACGCAGTCCCCGTGGACCAAAGCACTTAAAACGAAGACAATTATCATATTCTCATTTCCTTCCTTACATGCAGAACAAGAGACAGATCTATGCTCTCAACGGGCAGTGGCCTCTTAAAATTCTGTTAAAAGATCCAGACTGGGACATAATAACAGAGGAACAGCGAGAAAGCCAGAGCACGAGAGAGCACATCTCCCCAGCATGTGGCACTTGTCCATGGCTTATCAGCCGAGGTATTTAATTGAATCTAGAATTCTAATTAGCATGCATCCACTGTGAGGCTGATCCATCGGAAGGGGGGAGGCAATGCTAACATGATTTCCCACAATGCTTCA
>NW_015613079.1:0-782 GCF_001515605.1 Sinocyclocheilus anshuiensis
TTTGGTGCTCAAGAAACATTTCTTATTATTGTCAATGTTGAAAATGGTTGTGTTGCTTAATATTTTTGTGTAAGCCATAATTTTTTTTATTTGATTAACAAAATACATTTTTAAGTTTAAATCTTTTGTAACATTATAAATGGCTTCACTGTCACTTTTGATCAATTAAATTCATCCCTGCTGAATAAAAGTATTAATTTATTTTAAATAAGTAAAAAAAAAAAATAATAATAATAATAACCCCAAATTTTAAATAGTAGTGTATATCAAAATATAGTTATATTTTTTCAGGAAATTCAACCCACAAATAGCAGAAAAGTTTTTTTTTCAGAAATAAACGATAAGACTGGCACTATTACAAAACAGCTTCACATTACATAACAGCTTGAAAAAAGCCAAAGACACAACAACAAGTTGTGATACCATAAAGGCCATAAACAACCTACAGTTAGACCATGTTTCCACCAAACACAAGCGGAGCATCACACTGTGGTAAAACTAAAAATATAACAAGCTCTCATCTGTGACACAGTTTATGCAGAATAGATTATTTCCAGCTCTGGTTTTTTGAAATCACACTTTGGTATTACAGAGAATTTCTACTGGCCACACAGCCCTTCTAATTATTACTAGGGTAAGATGGCATACTAGTGATTATTGTAGGTGCATTTACCACAACTTCTACTCCAACATAACAACCATTAAGTGATTTCTTTATTGTAGTTATGAATGAGTATATAGTATGTGAAGAAGACGCTCTTCAATGCAGAACTGCCACAGAC
>NW_015613080.1:0-783 GCF_001515605.1 Sinocyclocheilus anshuiensis
ACAACAAAGTAATAAAAAGGTAAATGCTAATATTATATTATGATGTGGGTTATAACTTATAAGAATTAATGATGAAATTTGAGAGCATTTTATATGACTCAAGTGAAATTTATTAAAAAAAAAATAATCGGAATTAATACACAATATAAATGATATTAAATAAGTAACACTAACTTGATGCCATGGCATGAACTTCTTGACATTTTTTTTCTTGTTTATTTCCTGTAGCTCTCAAACAGTAAAGCATGCCACTAGCATAGCCAAGTTCATGGGTTCAAATCCTAGTGAAAGAACTGATGTAAGATTTGCAAAAGAGACATGCATACAGCATGCATATTTTCTTTTGTCACTTCTATGAGTTATCTGGAAACATTTCACCATATTTTTGGATTGTTTCAGTCAAATTAGTCCTAACACATTGACTTACATTAGAAAAGAGCAACAGTTTATTTGATAACATGGCAAACTGCAACAGATGCTTCAGTATGATTGGTCAGTAATGTTTTTGTGCAGCTTTGCTCAGGGTCAATTCGTTCTCGAAGTCATGGTAATTTGTGTTTATTGGGTAAAATCTCATAGAGCTTTAATGATGATGATGACCGAATTTTCAATTTTGATGTGAACTATTTGGGTGAACCCTTTAAATACATAAAAATGGCAGCCGTTATGATGAAAGCCTACCTTGAAAAGTGAGTAGTCACATCCTGACAGCAAATTACTGGAGAGCTGAATGTGGTTATAAAGCCTATAAAGAAGAGATTCATAAAATCAATTAGACTTTGG
>NW_015613081.1:0-783 GCF_001515605.1 Sinocyclocheilus anshuiensis
AGACATCAGTCCCAAATCAATCTGCACAATCTCAACTGGAAAACTCTCCACTGCAGTCTGGTCAGCCTCAATAACTAATTATTTAAACGGGTAGTTTACACACAAACAATGAATTACTGAAGTCTCTGTGTTTTTGAAAATCAATGGAGTCCATTGTTGTTTGGACACTGTCAGACTCTGTTCCGTGTTTTGTGTGTGTTTTCCTCCCCCCACATGCTCCATGTTATGTTTATGCCCTTATTTGGTCATTCCTGTTCCTGTCCTCATTAAGTTAGATATGCTTCAGCTGTGTTCTATTCATTTCCTTGATTACTCCTTGCATTTAAGCCCTGTGTATCCCTGTGTCTGGCATCCGCTGTTATATGTCATTCTGTGTGCTCTGTGTTTCCTACGTTCTCTGTGTTCCCAGCATTTGGATTAATAAAGAGTGTTGTGTTGAAGAATTCCTCATCTCCTCATTCCCATGCTCCTGAAGAATTTGTGACAGAACAGCGGACCAAAACAGTAAGCGGCGCCCCTTCTCCCCGTGTTTGTTTTTCGTTTTGAAAGTCTTTTAGTTTTTCCTGTTTTTTCCCCCGCGATAATGGAGATCGCTTCACGCTTTGCCGCGCCGATGTCAAGCCCGCCGGCTGTGGCTCACTCAAGCCCGCCGGCCGCCATGAAGTCAAGATAGGGCTGCAGTACCCACGTTTAGCCCACGGAGGGCTACTGTCCCCGAGTTTAGCCTACGGAGGGCTTCTGTTCCCGAGTTTAGCCCAGAGAGGGTTCCAGTCCCCGAGTCTA